>NC_045542.1:131790149-131820149 GCF_009769535.1 Thamnophis elegans | reverse complement strand
TTTTTTTTAGCAAAGATCCAGACTGTTCTGTTTCTATTTCTACTTTGACATACTACTCTAAAAGACACTATAAATATCTGAACAAAGACAATTTTCAGTATGAAAGAGAGGATCTACCTGGCATAAAAGCAGCACTGTCATGAGCAATTTTCATCTGAGATCCATACACAGATACCAGAATAACAGATTCAATGAAATGTAAGCTCTAATAACATACCTATAACGTTCCTTGGCATCCACATTTATATTTTATTTTGGCTCATTATCAAACAAAGATCCTGAAAAGTACAATGTCATTTCCCCAACCTTCTACCTTCAAGACACACTGGACTACAGTTCCCAAGATGCCAGCCTAGATGGCCCCCAAAGGTCATGCCTGTGCCGGCAATGATGGGAGTTGTAAAGAAACAAGCACTGTACATTGTTTAACCTAGTGGAGCATTGCATTCATCAGATGCTGGAGCCAAAAGAGGATGTGGGTGGGGGAGAAACAGATGCTCAAAATTAAAAGTAAAGGAATGGGTGGCAATTTTTGTTAAATTTTTACAATCTGAGTTGATGTGGTACCTTTTGGTACTTTGCATGGGTTCCAAGATGCTACAGGCACATGCACAGTCAGGACTTCTGGTATTTAGAGCCACTGAGTATATAATGAAATTAAACCACAGAGAGCTGACAACACCTCATCAAAGCACAAGAAGAGGATAATATCCTTTCTCCATCTTAAACTTAATGTTTGTAGAAAAGACTGGGGGAGTGCTAATAGTAACCTTTAGTACAAGGTCAATCCATGTGGTTTTTTCAATTGTTCAGTTTAACTCTCACCTTCTCCAGCTGCTTCAGAGAATCTCAGCTCACCCTTGACCCAAAATTCAACTGCTTGCCCTGTAATTCTAAAGGCTAATCAACAGTTATTACTTCTCTGGAGCTAGACAAGAAAGAGGAAGAGCACTGAAAAGAAAGCAAGTTGGCTAGCGTTGGGCTTGTCTGCCCACCTTCCCATCCTCTAAGACAGTGTGTGATTTTAGAAGGTCTTTATGAAATTAGCTGTCAGATCTCCATTCAGTCTTAATGGTCACCAACTCTTATTATGCTGACTTCTGTCCTCTAATCCAGCTTGTCAACTGTTGCATCAAGAGCTTTCAAGTAAGCTCTCTGTCTCTTTTAGCACATAAACTGTAGATGAGAAATGAGGTCACGTTTTTGGTCACTGCAAACGGCTTATTTTTATAGACAAGGGTGATGCAATCCATTCAAAAAGAATCCCTTCTTTTTTTAAAAAAAATGATGGGCTTTTTATGAATATTTAAGGCCGTAAACATTCCTCATGGAATGGCATAGATTAACTCATTTTGGATATGAGTAGGTAGATACATAGGGGACATGGTGGATCAGTGGCTAAGACACTGAGCTTGTCGACTTGAAGGTCGGCAGTTCAGCAGTTCAAATCCCTAGCGCCACGTAATGGGGTGAGCTCCTATTACTTGCCCCAGCTTCTGCCAGCCTAGCAGTTTGAAAGCACGTAAAACAATAAAAGTTGACACTTGTATTGTCATCTTCTGGGAACTTCACAACAAGTAGAAAAATAGGGACCACTTTGGTGGGAAGGTAATAGCGCTCCATGCGCCTTTGGTGGTGAGTCATGCTGGCCCCATGACCACGGAGATGTCTTTGGATAGTGCTGGCTCTGTGGCTTAAAAACAGAGATGAGCACCAGCCCTAGAGCCGGAAACGTTCCTTAGGTAGATCTCAGGTAGATACATTTGCAAAGAAGTAAGTCTATTAGTACTATGTTGACAACTATAATATATCTAAAATCCTCTTTTTGTACATAAAATTTCATCAAGTCAACCTTTTTGACATCTGTTTTCTTTTATCTACTGAATGTCACCAATAACTCTCTTCACATCAGAGTCTTACAGCAGAATATGAACCTGTGCAGTAAACATAGCACAAGGACCAATTAGCAAGTAGAAAAGGAGTATTACTTTTCATTTAACAACTGGTGAAGACAAAAATAGTTCAGTGAAACTGGGTTCTGGAGGAGTTTGAAAAGGAAAATAATTGATGTTGATAACACAATGGTGGTGTGAAGAAAAAGAGAAGTTTCTTTTTCTCTCTTTAATGATAGGTGAAGTCATCCAATAACTAACTGACAAACTAACTGTATTTCACTGGGAGAAATTGGTTTCTAGACTTTTTAAAAGAAGATTAGATAAGTCACATTAATCTTTGCAGCTACATGAAGTATATTGTTTGTAAAACTCCAGTTTTATAAACAGTATACCACTGAATATAAGTTGCTAGGAGACAAAAGTAGGACAAGGCAATCAGTTCCCCTCTTGTTCTTTCCTACTGTTGTTGCCATTTTAAGGGCATCAGGTTGGCTAATAAAAGAAACTGGATATTATATTAGATTGATCTGATCCACAAATTATGATAAAGTGACATAATTTACACAGTGACAGAGCTGTCCCAATAAAAGAGTCATTCCTGTCTCATAGTACAGGAGACCATAATAAAAAACAAAGGATTCTACAAAGTTCCTCAGCCCATATTAACTTCACTTTACTTCATACCAATAAAGCTATTCCTCTCACTTGTAGTTACAACTGGGTTAAATGATTTATACACATTGCAGAGTCCCTGTGGTTATGTGATAAAAAACCTGATATACCATTTGGTTATTAAACAGAGTTGCACAAGGTTGCACTTATTTTTGGATATAAAGGTGTTATCCTTTTTTTCTGAATAACAAAACTGCCAATGTTCATAGTAATGTGGAGGCATCTATAAAGGCTGTTTCTTCCCAGCACTTCCTGGAATGACTATGTTATTAGATGATGCCGTATGGGTGACACAGTCAGTCCAGAAAAATCATACAAAAGAGACACACGGCCTCTGTGAAGAGCTTATATTGCTTTCAGTAGGTAGGACATTTTTGTAACGAACAGCTGTAAAAGCTATGAATTCTGCCTACCTCATATATATTAAAAATAAATTGAATGTTTTCAGAAAAAAGAATGAATACTAGCTGGACTTTATTCCTGCTGTTCATTCGCCCTTTATAGAGTATATGTTAAAGAAATCTGTTCCCAGCAGGATCCATAGTAATATTATAACACATTGTTAGCTCAGATTCATAAATTGTTTGCTAAAGTTGGTAGCTGGAATAGGGCAAAAGTAACCTATTAAAACTTCTTACAGCATTTCAATATGGTTCTACCAGAAGAATGAAGCTAATCATTTAATGTTATAGACTAATACAATGGTGACGTCCGAGAGATAACGTAAGATTCTTAAACAAATCTATTTAGTTATCCATATATCCAATATAAAAATCATTTTGTACCTTTTTTTGTAACTCAGTGAAATCAGTAAAACATACAACATTGCTCCTACTAACTTTGCCATTTATACTTTCCTTTCTTGGTACTAATTTAGTTCATAAGATTTTTCCTTCTTATATTCTCCTGAGATATCATTAAAAACAGAAGTTTGTATAATAACATTCATAGGAACCATGTCAAAAAAAATGCTTTAACATGGTTGCAAAGGCCACATGTTTACTCAGAACAGTTGGTTTTGAGGTGGGTGGGTGAAAGCATAAGTACCCTATGGATATTTTGCTCCAAAAAATCAGTACTCCGCCCCTTCCACAAGACCACAAAGATCCTCATTTAGGCCAGCACCTAGCTGATGAGTTAAAAGAAGAAAGTGACATTTTCATAGGAGGTAGATAAACAAGCCTCATTGTAATCAATCCAGTTCAAGTTCCAAGCAGTTGGCAATGTTATCTATGGAAACATTCCAATGGAAGAGTAAACAAAGCAGCAGATTAATTTTTGCCCGAGAACCTTGTAAATTTTTAGAAAGCCGAAGCCCTGGAACACTGAAAAAAACAAAACACTGAAACTTTTCTCCCTTCAAATTAAATCAACACATAATGTTTCTTTCTTTCTTTTACAAAAAATAAATAAATAAAAACACAATGCTTTTATTATTTCCGTGAATTTCTTAGGGTCACAAAGAAAACAAGGGCTTGGCCACATGTTTATTTACTTGAGCTACTCCCTTTTCCTTCTGATAAATAATCAAGCTTGCTCTCCAGAAAAAGAAAAAGAAAAAAACAGAATCAGAGAGCTGGGAAATCTGATGGTCATCAAACAGACTGATATACTAGGAAAGGCAACAGACCACTGTTCCCACAGTGAGCTTTGCAGGCCTACACCTACACTAGCATCTGAGTAAATAACTATAGTCACCCTTTCCATCTTCTCTATGCAATTAATCTTCCAGTTAAATAAACTGTCCTCAAGCAATTGCCAACATTGTTATTTTTCCCAATGGCATATTTCTGAAAATCAGCCACCCCTCCCACATCCTTCACAAATGCGCACACATATTCTTAAATGTGTGCTGCACCTGCAGTTGTTCATAAATATGAATTTGTTCTAAAACATTGCCTTCTTAAAACATTTAGCATATCATGGATTTCATAGAAGCTTTTTTAAGGATGCTGTTTCTTATTATATATTACCCATTTTCACTTTCACTCTATGACTGTGATGATACCGCTTTAAACTATTAAATAAAAAGGTAGGTATCAACCTGCATTAAGAGGACTTTCCTTGAGGAATATCATAAAATGCCAACAAAAAATACAATATGTGTTAAGGGACACAAACAAGTTCTACTGAAACGTAGCAGCTGTTGTAAGCATTAGCTTCTGGTATTAAATCAAATACTCCAAATCTGAAGAGTAGTCTTTGATGTGAAAGTAAACTACTTGCAAATAAGTTTTCCTTCCCTCATTCTTTCCCTTCTGCTTCTTGCAGTACCGGAACAACAGTTATAAATGAAAGAGACAGCACCCAATCAGTAGCCAGCATTTCATTAGCATTTGTTTTCTACAAATATTAACAAGACTGATTCAGAAATGGAAATAGCCACAAGGCAAAGGCTCATTCAAGCTCCTTTCTCCTTATTTTTTTTATTTTTTCTTTTGTCTTTCTTTGCTGCTGTTCTTCCTGAATTTGAGACAATGATAGGACAATGGTTGCTGGCTCACTCTCATTCACTTAAACGTGTGTACACATTCGCACACATAAACACACAATAAATGAACGGCATGACTCCCTAAGTAAGCGATAACATGAAACTTCCTGGGATATATACTTCAAAAGCAAGACAACACACACACACACACACACACAAAACACACACACACACAAACACACAAACAAAAAGAAGGAAAAAGTTAGCAGAAACCAGTTTACAATCCATCTTGTTTTCATTCACAAGGCAGTAAACATCTTATTTGCTTTAAAGCCCCAGCAATTAAAACCTCCTACAATTGCAAGCAAGATAGTCGGATAAAAGTTCCTTGCAGCCTTACATTGTGTCCTCTTCCCCTCCCCTGGATATTTCAAAAGACAATATAAAGAGTTTCGTTTCACAGAGCAAGCGCTTACTGTTAATCTCTAGTTTGCCGTCTTCTTGCCGAAGATGTGTCCTGGCTGTTTGTCTGAAGCAGGGGGTTGAAGAATGGTAAAAAGATGTTTGAATAAACAGGAAGTGCTGTGCAGCTGAAGCACACACTGAAGGGAAAACACATTGGAGCACTGCCCTTTGTAGGCAACAACGGGAGGCTTGCCTCCACAGTAGCAACGTCTGCTTTTATGAAACGACAAAGAAACCACAAGAATTTAAGCAATTTTCCCCCCCATCTCCAAGTCAACTGGAGCTTGCAGGTAATTTCAAAGTTGTGCTTAACACGCCAAAAAATTATATTAATTCTACCCTATTAAAGCAGATGGCTGCATGCTTAAAATCATACATAACTAGCTGAAATAACGGCAAATGCATCTTAGCTAGGCAAATCCTTTTATTTGTACATAGTTTTGGAAAGCTTGTTTTTCACACTCTTCGTGGTACCCACGCACTTATGTCAATAAATGTCTGTTAAGGTTGGCCAGACTTCACAGCAATTATTCAAATTCCTTCATAACATTTTTCCCCTTTCAAATAAATCAGACTTCACATCGAAGTTCTCAGGAGTGTGCTTTCAATATCTTCCCCCAGATTCATTCTTTTTCTTACATTCCCCATCACCAAAGCAAAATACCTATTTAAATCCAAATGACTAAGTAAACTGTCTTCCGTTAGCCATCTCTCCTGCTCCCCTTCCTCAGCCTCAATTATTAAAGTCCTGCTCTCTTGACATCTAAGAGAAATGACAGAGATATTGACAAGGCAAATAAACTGGAGCTGACACTTGAAGATGGCTTATAAAGCGTTGAGCGGTGGAACAACCAGCAACAGTAGTTTTCCCTTTTTTTAAAAAAATGATTCCTCTAGAAAATGTATTGCTATTGCAAAATGAGCTACAATCTCTGATATTTGTTATTTAGCATGTAACTCCTGGACTTGTCTGTCATTCTAGGTGCTAATGCTACCTAAAATAACTCATTGGGAGCTGTCAGTTTACACAGGACCCAATCTTTTCTTCCTATGAGGATTTTTTTTTTTTAACATTGGAATTCATCTTCTTTTGATCTCACATTCAAAGCAACAGCAGCTTGATAGACATGCAAGTCTGAAAGCAAATCCAGACGCTGAAGATAAACTGGCAGAGTATGACAGGCAGGAGCATCTAAAGCTTATAAAAATGAAGAGAACAGCATGTCGTCTGAGTATTACAATAGCAGAAATCAAGAGACACATTAGGTGGAACTGATCAGCCACAAAAACCATTCAAAAGGCAGATCACAGAAACAGAAAGTCTAGGCAGCTGTGGGAAGGGGCGGGAAGGGAGGGGGAAGAATGGGAAATATCTGCTTTAAAGAGGCATCACTTTTTCTTTAAAGCACTATCGTTTTTCTCCTCCCGATATGCAAAGTGGAGGAAGTTGAGGGTTTCTTATAAAAAAAAAAAGGCTGGACTAACTCAGCAGTCCTCACCACTTAATCTTTTAATTAGGCTTCTCAATTAGGCAGGCTAAGCAAAAATATTTTAAACTGAACAGTGCGTCTGTGGTGCTTCACTTTTTGGTTGCAGATATTAGGAAGGAGTTTTCTGCAACCGAAAAGTCTGTAGTCATACAGGCGGCCACCCCAAATACAACAAGGCATGCTTTTGCTCCAAAGAGGCTCACAGTTCAGAGCAATACAGGTAGATCTCTATTTACAACAATTCATTTAGGGACCGTTCAAAGTTACAATGGCACTGAAAAAAGTGACTTATGACTGTTTTTCACACTAATAACCAAAGATGCTTTCTCAAAAGGCAACTGGACAATGGGTTGGTTGGTTTTTTTGTTTTGAAAAAGCACCTTTGAGACAACCATGACCTGGATGATGGAAGAATCTCCATAGACACACTTAGGACTGTTGCAGCATCCCCACAGTCATATAATAAAAATTCAGATGCTTGGCAACTGCCTTATATATATGACGGTCGCAGTGTCCTGGGGTCATATTATCCTCTTTTGAGACCTTCTCACAAGCAAAGTCAATTGGAAGCCTGATTCGTTTAATAACCATGTTACTAAATCAGAATTGTAAAACTCAAGGCCAACAGGCCAGATGCGTCACGTGGTGGCCATGCCCACCCCCGTTTTAGTGAAGGGGGGAAAAGTCGCAATATGTCACATGATGTGACACCGTGAGTTTGACACCCCTGTACTAAATTAACAACTGTAATGATTCACTTAACAACTGTTGCAAGAAATTTATAAAATGGGGCCAAATTAACTTGACAATTTTGCTCAGTCATAGAAATTTTGAGCTCAATTGTGGTCGTAAGTGGAGGACTACCTGTAATTCTGGATTATACCTTAATATGGTAACCAGTAATACTGAGGTCTGCTAGCATTTATTAATCAGCAAATCTCTTGGAATTTCCACCCATTTACATTTACAGAGCCTTAAGAGTTCCATTTCTTGAAAATTGCTTAGAAATCTGATTAGCTGCTGGGCTCCCTTTTCACTGCTGAAAGACCAATGTTTGTTGGAGGATATTACTTAAATTGGCCTATCTCTGAGACAGTTAACACCAAAGGAGAAAACGCTTATGTGGGAATGATCACTAAAACTTTGCTGGGGAAAATCCATACATTTTTAATTCCTACTTCTTTCCCCATAAGCCTCTTACTTTAATTGAAGTTGCTGAAAATAATGAAAAAAGCATTTCTCCAACAATTTTGTGCTTAGAAGTGTTTGTTAACAAACACAGGATGAGCAGACAGCCTTAGCAAAAGGGCAGCAGACTTCTACATTATAATTTAGCCTGTGGTTATTCCTGATTAAGAATACCCTCTGGGACAGCAAAGGAAGATATTCTTTTGTAGTAAGAATAGCTTTTAAAATCAGCCTTGCATAATAAAGTAAGAGAATAACTGTGCTAAAACAATGATGAAGGTTTCAATTTTAGTTTGCAGGCTTGTTGTTGCTGTTAGTTGCGAAGTAATGTGCGACCCTTGGACAATGTTCCTACAGGCCTTCCTGTCCTCTACCATCCTCCGGAGTCCATGTAAGCTCATGCCTACTGCTTCGGTGACTCCACCTCATTCTCTGTCGTCCCCTCCTTCTTTTGCCCTCAATCTTTCCCAGCATTAGGCTCTTCTCCAGTGAGTCCTTCCTTCCCATTAGGTGGCCAAAGTATTGGAGTATTTTCAGGCTTAGGTATCTAAGAACAGCTGTTGGGGGACTTAAGGAAACCTCTCAACTGGGACTTACTACAGGTACTCTTCATCTTACAACTGTTTAGCGACCGTTAGAAGTTACAACTGCACTGAAAAAAGTGACTTATGACTGGTCTTGGCACTTACGACTGTTGCAGTGTTTCCACAGTCAGGCAATCAAAATTTGGGTTCTTTGCAGCTGACATGCATTTGTAACATTCACAGGTCCCAAAGACTTGTTTTCAATCTTCCCAACTGTTTTCCAACATGCAAAACCAATGGGGGAAAGCCAGATTTACTTAACAACCACATGTTTCATTTAACAACTGTTAATGACCTGCTTAAACAATCATGGCAAAAAAGTTCGCAAAACTGGCGCAACCTACTGAGCAACCACCTTGCTTAGAAAATGGAAATTTTGGTCCCAACGGTGTTCATAAGTTGAGGACTACCTGTATGCCAGTGCTTCTCAGCCATGGCAACTTTAATTCTTAGGAACTGAAATTGGCACACCTTAAAGTTGCCAAAATTAAGGAACACTGCACTATGCCAATCCCATACAGAGATTGAGTGTGTTTGCAAGAATAGATCTGTTCTAATCTATGGCTCTTGCATATATATGACACTGTCTTCTAGGGACAAACAACAGCAATGATGGCTCTGGTTGTTATCTCAGGGATGAAGCAGCCTGTCAGATTGCATCAACACTAGTTTTCAGATCTGCAGGCAATTGCATGACCACTTGATGGCAGCAAAGAATCAAAGTTTTCATCATATCGTTGCTGCCATCTAGAGGTTACCTAATTTAGTACCACTGAGGCTATCTGCTTGGTTTACCAGCAGCCTGCTGTTGTTGGTTGCACCATCAGTACTCCTTGTGCCACTCTTGGTTCCTTTATTGGCAGCTGGATACATGCCACCCATATAGTGTTTGCAAGTTTGTTTTTAAAAGATTTACAACCAGGCCAGACCTTCTGCAGTTACAGGCAGTATGACAACCACAGATGATATGGTGACAGCATTTAAACCATAGTTGTTGCTCCTATGGAACATAATCACCCCAAACTCCCATTTTATGGAGTAGCACTCTTTCTCTCATGAAGATATGAAATATGCAAAAAAAAAAACAAAAACTGAATTCCATCACTATTACAAGAAAGTCACCTTCTGTCATGCATTGTGGCTATCTAATGAACTAGGCTGATTATTTATCTTTAAACTATACTAGCTTCATCTTTTTGAAGGTCATTGCTAATCTTCAATCTTATTTTAAAAAATACTTTCAAAAGTTACCAATGAACCTGAAACCTTTGACTGAAAAAGTACAATGATCTTAAGTTCTTCTGTAAATTAGAAGCAGCAACAACCTCAGTACCTGAGTATTAATCTAGGTACCATTGTAAGATGATTGATTGATAGATAGATAGATAGATAGATAGATAGATAGATAGATAGATAGATATGGATGGATAGATAGCTAGATAGATAGATTCTGTCAGATAATGGCTACAGGATAATTCTGTATAATACACACACACACAAACAAACACACACACACACACACAAGCATAGACAAACAGAATGGATATATGTGTGTGAGAGAGAAGGGGGGAGGAAGGAGGAGAGAGAGATCATAGTGATGGGTGGTGAACAGTCTGCATTCTCAATAAGCTTCTTCTTTCCCTTTTAATCAGTAGAAATCTTGTGGACTTGAATGTCACCATGGACCTTGAGTGTGAAATAGTTTCAAGCTAATAGCACTAATTGCTTGAAGATGTGTAAGCAGGAGAAATCGGATCCCTCTGGCCACTGAAGAGACCCAAGAACAACAGAGGAACCTTTACATAACAACTCTGAGTTTAATAGATAGTAAAGCTATCTAAAGAGTTTTGTACAGCCGGCCAAAACAAAAACCAAACACAAAAAACCTGTGACTCCTTAAAAGACCACATATATAAAAAGTAAGAAAATATAATTTCTATTCATTTTAAAAGACAATGGTACAAATACCAACATTAATTATGTTTGTAGAAGCAGGCCAAATTGTTATGTACCTGATCTGAGATCTCATCCCTTCAAACCATCAAAGGCACCTTATCTTTCAGGGCTCTATGAGACAAAAGAGGTAGTACTTTGATCTTTTAAAAAGAACTTGCTTGGTGCTAGTTTTCAAAAACCTAAAACTTATGACATCCATTAAAAATATAAAGTCATCTTAGAGCGAATCTTGACTATTAGCAACTTCACAGACTTGCTTGATTAATTTCCTGACAACAATATGGAAGCATTTTGCATTGTCTTCTTTCTTTCCTTCCTTCTTTCTTTCTCCCCCCTCTCTCTCCCTCCCTGTCCTCCCCCCTCTCTCTGTTTGTCTCTCCTTTCAATCTAGTCTAAAGCCCAAATGTTAAATAGGTCTTACCTTAGGTTTTTTTAAGATAAATTGGTTAGGTGCTCCATGCAGAACACGTGATATAGTCATGCAAAATATAAATCAACATTCAAAATGCACAGCAACTCTTGATGTTTCTAATTTCATATCAAACACAATAGAAATTACAGATCCTGAATACAGGACTAAATTGTATTAAGAGAAGGATTCAATCAAGGTCCTGTGAGGTACTAATAGCACCCCTAAAACATTGCATTCAGTTTTATTCACCACACTATAAAAAGATATTGAGACTCTATAAAGTGTGCAGAAAAGAGCAACAGAGATGATTAGGGGACTGGAGGCTAAAACATATGAAGAACTGGATATGGCTAATCGAATGAAGAGAAGGGATGACATGATAGAAGTGTTCCAATATTTGAGGGCCACAGAGAGGATGGGGTCAACCTATTTTCCAAAGCACCTGAAGACCAGACAAGGAATAATGGATGGAAATTTTCTGACAGCAAGAACAATCAACCAATGGAACAGCTTGCCTTCAGAGGTTGTGGGAGCTTCCTCGATGGAAGCTTTCAAGAAGAGACTGGACAGCCATCTGTCAGAAATGATGTAGGGTCTCCTGCTTCAGTAGAGGGTTGGACTAGATGACCTACAAGGTCCCTTCCAATTCTGTCATTCAATTCTAAAAAATCACCACACTATCTATACAACTTGGGCTAACAGCAGTGAAAGCTAAAACTGACCAAAGAAACAGCAACTATATGACCTTCCATCAAAATGTACCATACAGTCCAACTGAATAGGAATAATTTTACAGCCACCCTGAATTTTAAGATTTGAGTAATTCCTGCTTCAACATATCTAGAAGTTATAGATTCCTAAATTCCAGGTAGTATAAGTGGAATCTAGTGAAATTATCCAGCAGTTAAATAAAAGTACATTCCATAAACTAAGACTGTAATTTTCAGCAATAGCAGCATTCCATTCAGATCCACTCAGAATGATAATCTGAAGAAATGTTTGCCAATAATTCTATCAAATTATTACAAAAATTCTCAACATTAGTAGATTATGTGGTTCTATATAGCTGTGCCTTATGCTTTTCCACATGAATTATATACATACTTCAGCTCAATAATAATCTCATTCCAAAAAACCTACTCCGAAGAGACTTTAAGCAACTGTTAGGAAGGACATTATTGTTCCTAAGAAAAGCTGGTTGAAGACAATTCCTCTTGAACTTCAAAGACATATCATCAAGGAATTACTACTGATTTTTCAGTCAGTTCAAACTTCTAGGGCCATCTTGGAGCCCCAAACAAAATTATTGATCATTATTTGGCCCAAACATATTTGAATTCTTAAAAAATCTTCCCTCCTTTATTACTTTGAGAGCATGAGTGATTGGCCCAAGGTAACCCAGCCATCTTTCATGCCTAAGGCAGGACTACAATTCACAGTCTTCTGGTTTCTAGCCTGATGCACAAATTTGCATCTGTTACTGTATATCAAACTTGTACCTATTATTTATTACAATCCTGAAGAATATGTGAAATCACAGATAATAGCACTTATTGTTTCACAGTGCTTTACAACCCTCTTTAAGCAAGATTGTAGGGGACAATATTCAGATATTGTCCCCTACAATCTGGGTCCTCATTTTACTGACCTTGGAAGGATGGAAGGCTGAGTCAACTTTGAGCTGGTGAGAATCGAACTGCTGGCAGTTGGCAGAATTAGACTGCAGTACTGCCTTCCAGTGCAACTGTGGCTCTGTAACTTGGTATCAATTACTAGAAGGATTTATAGTCATTGATATGGAAAACAAGGTTTGATTTTTTTTAGCTAATGATGATGCAGATAATACTAGAAATCAACATAGTTTTGCCAAGCAGAAAAATAAGTATAAAATAAGAATAAGAATGAGAGAAAGAGGAAAGGGGGAGGGGCTGTGTGTGTTTTGGGTTGTTTTGACTTTCTTGTAGATTGTGGGACTATTACAAACATAATATATCTTACTAAGTATTTGGCAAAGTACCCCATAACATTCTGATTAGCAAACTAGTTAAGTATACATTGGATGGAATGTTGATGGATCAACAGCTGCCTTGAAAACTAGACTAAAAGAATACTTGTCAACAATTCTTCATCACACTGCAATGAAGCATTAAATACCGTAACACAAGGTCTGGCTCTTAGTCTACTATTCTGCAACATTTCTGTTTGACTCAGCTGAAGGCTGGAGGAAATGGTTTTCACATTTGTAACTAACACAAAACTGGGTGGAAATAGATAATTGTACAGAAAAAAATATTTAAAATAAACTTTAAAGATTACAGAAACAGGCTGAAAGCAACAGAAGAAATTTAATTACTATGAATGCAAAGTTCTTTACTTACAAAAAAGAAAATAAAGCCCATGCATACAGTGGAATGTATCTAATCTGGTACTAATACACACAACATATGTACTAATGGCAATGGCAAGCTAAATATCAAACAATAGTGTGACATAACTTCTAAAAAACCCAATCATATTTTAGGTTGGAACAAGAGAAGCCCTTCCAAATATGAGGAGATACTCTTACTTTTTTCTGCATGGGCTAGACTGTACCTCAAGTCCTCTGTTCAGTTCTGAGCATCATAGCTTCTCTTAATTCACAGAAAATACTGTTCAATAATGATCTAAATTTTGTATGGTCTACAACAGAGTTTCATTTAACTTTTGTTAAACAAGATTGCTCTAGTTTTTACGTTTGACTTGGCCCTTCTCCATTTGCTCCAGGATGCTGACACACTATCTTAGGAGTTGCCACAAAGAGGAGGGGGGTCAAACTGTTCTCCAAAGCACCTGAGGGTAGAACAAGAAGCAATGGGTGGAAACTAATCAAGGCGAGAAGCAACTTAGAACTAAGGAGAAATTTCCTGACAGAACAATTAATCAGTGGAACAACTTGCCTCCAGAAGTTATAAATAGTCCAACACTGAAAGTTTTTAAGAAGAGATTAGATAATGGTGTAGGATTTCCTGCCTAAGCAGGGGTGTGGACTAAAAGACCTCCAACGTCCTTTCCAACTCCTATTCTATTCTATTCTGTTCTGTTCTGTTCTGTTCTATTCTTTAGTTTGTTTGAAATGCCATTGTATAACAGGAGTTCTTGAGAATTCTACTATTTTGATTTTGCCATGAGTAATGACAAAGCTATTCTTTCTGCAATAAAAGACGGAAAAGATGCTGAGACTCTAGAAAGAGCAACAAAGATTATAAAGGTCTGGAAGCTAACCTGTATGATGAATGGTTAAGGGAACTGGTTATGTCTAGAGTATAGAAGGCGAAGGATTAGGGGTGATGGGATAACTATCTTCCAGTACTTGAGGAGCAGTCAAAGAGATGAAGGGGTTGACTTATTATCCAAAGCACCTAAGGGCAGGACAAGAAGCAATGGGTGAATGCTTGTTACAGAGAGATCCCACCTGGAGTTAAGGGGAAATATCCTGACAGTCAGAGTGGAATAGATCAGCTTGCCTCTTAGAGTTTTGGTTACTTCGTTGCTTTTCAAGAAAAAAATGGACAAGTATTTGTCTGGAATGGTACAAGGGCTCTTGCCTTTGGCATAGGGTCGGATTAGAAGTCCTCCAAGGTCCCTTCCAAGCCTATGATTCTAAATGTCCTATCACATCTTCTCAGACTTACCTGAGGAACAACAGGATGACTGCATCATTTGCATACACCAAAACCAGAGGAGGTCTATTGGTCAATGTAATGGGATGAAATTCTTATCTTGGAAGGGTTTGAAATAAAGAATGCATAAATTTAAAAGAACAGGTAGCCCAAATGAAGGTCTGCCACCACTTTCTGAATAAATATGGAAGGGTAAAATATGGGACACTCATGTCAGAACTGCACTGCAAGTGAGTTTCATATTTCTTCTGAAAAGAAATCAGTCAATGGAAGAGATATTTCCCCCCCATTGCTTATTATGGAAAACTAAAGGAAACACTGCTTACAGATATATGAAAGCAACATAATTTTTATGTTTATAATTTTTAAATGGATGTTGGAAAACTAAGCAATAGTGTAAAGTCACTTCCTCTTCTGCTGTCTTTTCAGACATAGTAAATATAAAAGAATGCTACTGCTATTATTCTACCGGTTATATTTATTAGATTTATGTGGGGTTTTATAATTGTATTTGTCATATTTATTGTTTTCTTGTTTTGTTTTGTTTTTTGGAGCCATCTATAATCTATCTGGGATAGCACAGAGAGAAATATAAAATAAAAGAGAAGCAAGAATTTTAACTTGGATTTTATTACAAAAAAAACTTGGGTTTGATTCACAGGAATCATTGGATTTTTTTTCTCAACAACTTCATTTCATTTTCTATAATAAAAAACCTGAGTGTTTGCACTCTGGGTATTCAGGTTATTGTAAATATATTCCTGCAGGTTTTAGTTAGTGGCCTGGGATAAATCTGACAAACTTGGAGAACAGCACTATTTCAGGGTTCCAAGTAACATCTCCAACTAAGAAAGACTCAGAGGAAGGACTTTCCTCAAAGTTCCATTTTACTAGAGAGGTCAATTTGGCACATCTGGGAAAACCCCAAACTTAAAGCTTCCAGGGTTTCCCAACCCAAAGGAAAGTCAAAGTCCCTTCCCCTGCACCCACATGTCAATCACATGGTCCAATCAATCCACTGTCCCAACTGGAGATGCCTCCTAGTCAGGCCGCTCCAGGTGCAGGCTGAACATCCTTGACTCCCAGAGAAAAGAATGTTGTTATGGCTATATATCTCTACCCATTTCATGCACCTCCCTCCCATTTTCCCATAGCAGGCCTATGCATTAAATGTGGCAGCCCTGAAGATCCAAAGAGAAAGATGGCCTCCAGGGCTGCTGACACACTATTAGTAAAGCAATTAAAGATATAGAAAGGCAAGTTTCCTGAAGAAAAATTGATATAGTACAGGTAGTCCTTGACTTACAACAGTTCATTTTATGACCATACAAAGTTGTAACAATACTGAAAAAAATGACCTTTGATTTTTTTTTCCACATTTACGACCCTGGCAGCATCCCCATGGTCATGTGATCAAACTTCAGACACTTGGCAACCGATTCATATTTATGATGGTTGCAATGTCCCGGGGTCATGTGATCACATTTTGTAACCTTCTGGAAAGCACAGCCAATGGGAAAACCAGATTCATTTAACAACCGTCTTACTAATTTAATAACTGCAGTGATTCACTGAACAACTGTGGCAAGAAAGGTTGTAAAATGGGGCATAACTCACTTAACAAATATTTGAAACAAATAGGCTGACTGTAAAACGCTTAGAGAGGGCTGTAAAGCACTGTAAAGCGATATTTAAGTCTATGGTAAATGCTATTGCTATTTCACTTAGCAACAGAAGTTTTGGCTCAATTGTGGTCATAAGTTGAGGACTACTGTATGATGATATTAAGGCTGTTTACATTACACTTCTGGAAAAAAAACTACAAATGTGTGAGTAGGGGGGATATTGCAGACACCGGTATATTGTACCAAGACTTTAACAATAAAAAAATCTTTTGTAAAGTTCTTCACCCAAAAAAATCTGAGCATTTAGCATTCATGGGGAAAAAAACAAGACTGGCAATTGGTTCAAGAATGGAGTATAAAGGAGGAATAAATAGATCATACCATGTTATTTAGAGTGGTTCAAACAAAATGGAATACCAAATAATTCCAAAGAGATGTCTTCAACTGGATGAATAGGCATTTAAATTCAAATGCTATGGGCAAATATTCAATAAGGGCAAATATAAAGTGGTATATGCTAGGACAACAGTCTTAACTTCCCAAAATGTTTATGAAATATGTTGAATTGTGGTGAGCAGATAAATGAAAATGACTGATACAGTATGGGGATGCTGTGAAAAAAAAATTGAAACTGTTGATGCAATGCACAAATGCTGGATAAAAGTCAAATGCCATATTTGAGTTATTAGAAAAGGAATGGAAAATAAAACTACCAATATCTTAAAGGCTTTATATCGGAAGTTCATACACCTTTTGCCATTATACCTTCCTTTAGTAAAATCATAATGTACATGCTCCCCTAAAAATTAACCAAAATTAACACAATCAAATAATGAAAACAATGAAACTTTGGGAAAGATGGATTTATTTTAATAATGTAATTAAAAGGTTCTTCACCTCAACCTTGGAATTTGACTGAGCCTTCCCAATTCAGGTACACACAACAAAATTTGCAACTTCATAGTAAAATATTAAATAAACATAAAACATAATGTATCGCCTTTAGATATTCTACAGAATTCTTTTTTATTTATTTTTTAAAAAAACACAAATAATACAAACAGTACACATAAACTGAATACAAAAAAAAAAGAAAGACAAAAGAAAAAGGGAAAAAACCCCACATATTACAGTGCACACACCCCCACTTCCTGGAGACCTCCCCCACTTATATTTTTAGATATACAATATATTCCAATTGTGCTCTTATACCCTCCAAAACAACATATATTATTGAGTGGGTTTATTCCCTTTGCCTTCCATCAACACTGCTTTTATAAAATTCCCCCATATTTCATTATAATTATTTACTTTAATCATTCTTTTTTAAGTTTAATTTCTGTTGTTAATTTATCATTTGTTGCTATACTCCAAATTTCATTTATACCATTCATTCATTTGAATATCCCAATTTTGTCCCCAATATTTAGCCATCACTAATCTAGCTGCCATTATCAAATTTACAATCAATTCTTTTTTTGTTTCATTTATATCCTGTTTTTCCACCAGCAACAATAATGTAATCCTCGGTGACATCTCTAGATTTACATTCAACAGTGCTCTAATTTCTATAAACACCTTGTCCCATATTTTTGTGTACTATCACAATCCCACCACGTATGTTTATATGTTCCAACCTCCTTCTTGCACCTCCAATAAACATTTGTATATTTATCATCTATTTGATTTAATTTATGTGGTGTTAAGTACCACCTCCATATCACTTTATATCCATTTTCCTTAAATCTGACATATTCTTGTATAATTTTCTATTCCAAATATTTTTCCAATCATGATCATTTATTTCTCCCAAATCTGATTCCCAAATTAATTTTAAACCTTTTGCCTGCTCTTCTAATTCAGTTAATATTCTATATATTTTCCCTATTCTTCCTTTACCTATATATTCTTTATTCATCTCACATTCTTTTATAATCATTTCAAATTTTGTAAACTGTCTATCTTCCTCCTCGAATCTTTCTTCCACTTTTATCTATTTCTCTATTAAATTCAACCAATTTAATTTAATTTAATTCTTTGTATAGTATATGAAAAATCTGTTTTGACCCACTTATTATTTTTAATAAATGATTTGGCCCTGGCCTCCTTCAAAAATAGTGGGAAAATCCAACGCCCAGCTGTTATACACAATCAGAATTCATTGCTAAATATTAATAATTCTTTTGTATAGACCATGTGCCAATGCCAAAAGTAACATATTAGTCAAGTGCAATCTGAAATGGCTGAAAGGGTTTTAAACAGTGTAGAAAATGGGAAACACACTTTTGTAAACAATTGTAACTCAGAAAACAACCTATGACTTTGGAAAGTATTTTGACTCTTTGTAATCAATGCCAACACACATATAAAGAAGAAACAAACATAGAGCTGGCCATATTATTCATAATGACTGAAGATTGTTTTTCCTTTTTTCCCTTCCCCTATAGTTTTTTTTTAAAAAAAATCCTTTTCTCTCTCTCTCTCTCTCTTCCTCCCTTGCTCCCTCCCTCTCTCTCTTTTTCCTCTTTTTGGCAACTGAAAGAGTTCGGCACTGGAAAAAAAAAACACTGTCAGTTTAAAGATTTAGTATAAACTAGCTCAAGCCGGTGGGAGGAACACTAAGTGGAAAAAGTAAACAGGGTCCTTCCAAATAGTTCCTTTCTAAGCAATACACAGAGACGGTGCCTGGTACCACAGGCTGCCCTACGCACTGAGGAGGTCAGCTAAGCTATGCTAAACTGACAGGTTCCGTTTACAACAGGACCCAAACTTTATTTGGATAGGCTGGCCTTGGTCACCGCCAGCTTAACAACAGATGGCTAAAAAACTTTCATTATGTTGCACAGGGCTGAACTGCAAACAATTACAAAAAGCTGTGAAAAGTTTAACTCCCTCTCACCCAGCACAAGAAGCCTTGGCAAGCTCATAAGAAAATGCAGGCAGAGGAGAGAAGGGAGGGGATAGGCTCGGTTCTTGTTTCAAACCGGACAAAGAGACAGTTGGAGCCTTCCTCTTAATTAAAATGAGATGTAATGATTCATCACAGTTGTACCTTGTCCACTGAGTGAACTCTCACAGGAACTGTCCAACTGTTTGCTTCTCTGAGGATTTATAAGACTGTAGCTTCTGTACTCAGTGTCCAATGCAGTAGCCTGCAAACAGGAATGTGGGAAGCATTCTTGGGAAAGTCAATTTCCTTTTTGATCAACATCCCATGTGGTGCTGACTATGCAAGCTAAACAGCTCGCATTTCACAGGAGCTGGGAGTAGCTACAGGGATAAGATCTGGAACAAGGCTCCCAGACCTTAAAGTGAGAGCTGCCATGAGTATGAAGCAAGCAAGGTGGAAGGCTCCTTGGCCCAGTCTCAAGACAGACAATGATAATTCCCTGAGGAAAAGAGAGAGGCTTAGAAATGCTCCTCTTATTTACTTTTCATGCTTATATCTCACCTTTCTTCAAGTAACTCAGCATGGTATCACCTAGACAGGTTGCCTTTTATAAACTGTTTTATGTTTACAACTACTCTGAATGTAAATCAAGCTAAGAGTGAAATTGAATATGGTTATCTAGGAAGCTTGGAGATTGTGTTGGGATTTGAATCCAGAACATTTGCCTCATCCTACCCTGCCCGTTATTACTTTAGAAGTAACTCAAGGTGGTAAACATTCCTAATATCTGTTCCTCCTCCTATTTTCCCCACAACTGTTAAGTGAGTTGAAGTGAGAGAAAATGACTGGTCCAAAGTCACCTAGTCTGTTTTCATGCCTAAGGCAGAACTTGAACTCAGTTTCCTTATTTTAAGGCCAGCACCTTAACCACTACACCAAACTGGCTCTCCAACTTACAAGGAGCAAGCTCTGTCAGAGATGAATTACAGATCTGAGTGCTTTTTCACCTTCCCCCTTTGAAGGTAGAATTTGCTATCCGTTCCTGTCCTCTCCATCTAGAAGAACATTTTGGATTGCAAATTAAGTTGATGTGATCATAAATCTTAACTTTAGTCAAAGTTAAGACAAGTCAACAATTTAAACAGAAAAAAATCAAATCGTATTAGCTTTACAAAGAACTCTTTTAAAAATGGTTGCTCGCCTTTGTACATACTCCATTCTTTCAGCATTCTGTTGTTAAACATTGTCTTTTGAAGAAAAGAAACTGCTGAACAATCTAGCACTAAGATTTAAAGATGATTTAACCAAATTTGTATATAATTCAATTATTCATTACGTTGATCTGATTCATATGCATCCTAATATTGTCTAATGCTCCAAGGCGGGCTATAAATGCATCTTGTGAAATTTAATTCAATTGACAATCATATATGTCTCGTCACAGGGAACACGTTCTTCTGTATTATTCAAGAAATGAACAAATCTGTTTTTCCACAATGTATTTTAGAAGCAACTCTTTCCTGTTATTGAAAGAAAATTGTGTTTATTACTCCTTTAGCATAGTGTAAACTCATAAACGTCAACAGAGAGTACAAGAAAAACTGTCAACTAAATATTGTTTCCTTCATGAGCTGCTCTTCCAAGTCAATTACGCCTTTCAACTTCTGGGGCATTGTATGATAAACTGGCAGTAAAAATCATTCACATTAATATACCATGGTGCCTTGCCTGCAAAAGGTAATTAAAGAAGTAAATGACTCATAAGAATAGACATATTAGCTGCAAAATGAAAGGCAACTGAACTGCCACATGAAAATATGTACCATTAAGATACTGCATTTTCATATTCCTGTAATCAGCTTCAGTAGACTAATGCTTATTTAATCCAGTTCTTCACTAAGTCCATCAACAACTGTTTTTTGCTGTTTTCCCCTTGACTGAACATTATGTGTGCAGGTTTGGAATAAATACTGCAATGAGATTTTTGCATACTCAATTGAAGAACTCATTTTATATTTAAAAAAAGAACAATCCGCCAACCCCCCTTTTCTGAGATGCAGGAAAAAGGGTAAGATACAAGCTGCCCAAAATAACAGTCTTCTCAAGATCCCAGGATCTATAATTTGCTGGTATAGTTATGGACTAATAAAATAAAGGAAAACATTTAATTATTTCCCAATTTTTCCCTTTATTCGTTTATGGAACATTCTGTCTGGGTCCCTATAACATGCTTAACTTCATACCTAGAAGTCTGGGATTCTCCAAAATTGAAATTCCCAGATTTCGGAAACAAAAACTTTGCATTTCATGGTTCACATGTGTTGTATAGAGGCATTCCAAAGCAGCAAATACAAGAAATAAACCAGATCAGACTCATCAGGTTGAAATGAAACACAGAACCTTTCATTAAGTTGTACCATTGGACTATTGTACATTGAATGAAAAACATACGTTCCAGAAATCAG
This sequence comes from Thamnophis elegans, assembly GCF_009769535.1. Classification (NCBI taxonomy): domain Eukaryota; kingdom Metazoa; phylum Chordata; class Lepidosauria; order Squamata; family Natricidae; genus Thamnophis; species Thamnophis elegans. The sequence goes on along the minus strand of NC_045542.1, from coordinate 131,798,417 downwards.
TTACAAAACCCAGATGGAGAATCTTCTTTATATTAAAAACCTGCTGCCTTTTTAAAATATTAGCATACTTAGACAAAGGCCACACATGATATCTTTACTAAAAATAAGGAGAAATAAATACAATATACAGTATATATATTTATTAAAATGCATACTGCTGCAAAATAAACTAATCAAGTGATAAAATGAAGCATTTTAATGACAGGCCTTACATTAATAATTTGATGTGGCCTCAGTAAAGGGGGAAAAAAGTAACTGCACTGAATAATTCTATCTTTGTTATTTGTAGATTCTGGTTTTTGGTTACAACAGTTCGTACAATTAAATGTAAGTAACCATATTGGAGGAGAACTGATAGACAGAAGCTGGGTTTGAAAGAATTGCAACACAGGAAATATGGTGAAATGAGTTTTTCATCTTGCTATACATAGGGTAAGTTAACACACTATAAATTGACATATTGACAGGATCAATGTATTTGGCAAACACCCGGCTCTAGTCACATTAGCAAGGGATAATTGTAAACGTAGACAGTCTCTGCCTTCCTTGGGGTTAAAATATTCTCTTTCAACCTGCTATACTACACAAACATGTTATATACTGTATTCCCAAATGTAAATAAACAACTTTCCAAACACCATTATATCAGGGGGGAGCAGGTATCTACTGCACTCTATCTGCAATTCTGTGCTGGACCAAGCAGGACCTATGCGTAGGGCTTCAGGTACTAGAGAAGACTGTCAATTTTGCAATAGCTTTTCTTCCTCAATAACTGCTCAGAGCATGACAGTGTTATTCTTCTCATGGGCTTTTGTAGGAGTGACATGACAGCTGGGGGGCAGCAGGAAGCTGTGGGGTTTTTTTTCCCTTTCTTTCTCAACTTTCTATGGTCCTGTTGGGAAAAGGAGGGTGATGTTGGATGCAGTAAGCCAGTCTTCAAGGTCAGCTCAAGGTCAGGAGGTGATGATGCTAAAAGGGATGGGAAATCAGAGAGAGAGTGCATTTCTAATTTTTATATAACACTGCTTTTCCTCCTTCTGTTTTTCCCTTTTCTTTTCATATCTATTTTGGCTTGCTTGATCAGTAAAACTGGCTGTGGAAGAGCTTAGGACTCTTCTGGTGCCATTCTTAATGGGTTACCATGTCCTTTTTGGCGACAATAAGCAAGAACTCTGTCCTCCAAAATGGAGTGTCTTAACCAGTTTGTGCGAATGAATAATGCTAGTTTTATAGTACGAATCAGGACATTTAGTCAAATATGACTAGGTTGACTGGATCAAGAATTCTCAAGAATTTCAACTATATGATATCTTGGAATAAAAATTTTCCTTCCTTTCATGGAAGGCTTCTGATGCATTGGGGGATTTCCATGGGCAAAACAGTACAGTAAAAGCTATTTTAAGAATACAAGAAAACATTCTCCAGTTTGAATGGGTTTGTGGCGGTGGCGGCGGGGGATTTAAGAAAATATAGAAAAACCCAACAGCAGGCTGAAATGAAGAGGGTAAAATTTAACAGAGAGGAATATAAAATTCTAAGTGGGAAAAATTAAGGCAGAAATACAAGACAGAGTCTTGGCAACAGCATATGCAAGAAGGCTATGGATGCTTTTCAACCATGAATTAAGTTGAGCCGGCAGTGTTTTGCAGTTGCTAAAAAAGCAAATGCCATTTTGGAGTGAGATGACAGGAGCCAAGAGACCCAGAGTCAAGCAGCATGCAAATTTAATAATAAACAATAAACAATAAATAAACAAACTGCTCTTGACAGACCTCATCTGGAGACTGTATCCAAGTCTGGACAACACAGATCATGTAGGCTAGAAGTGAACTGGTTAAAGGAAAGGGGTATGTTTAGCCTTCAGAAAATGGGTATATTTAGCCTACAGAAAAGAGGAGATAATATGATAGACTTCAAATATGTGAAGCACTGTCATGTAAGAGAGGGAGTGGATCTATTCTTTCTGGCTCCAGAGGAAAGAGTCAGAACTGCTGGGTTAAAATTACAAGGAAGGATGTTCGGGCTCGACATCAGGAGAAATCTTTCTGATGTCTGAGTTGTCAATCATTGGAATAAGCAATTACATGAACTTGTGAGTTCTCCTTTACCAAACGTTCTTTAAACAAGGGCTGGGTAGGCGTTCATCAGAGATGCTTTAGTGGATCCTGTACTGAGCAATGGATTGTACGGGGTAACCCCTAAACTCCCTTCTAACTCTATGATTTAATAATCATTTCATTTCATTTATTGAATTTATAGGCCGCCCAATCCCGTAGGACTCCAGGCGGCTTACAGAAATGAAAAATATTAAAAAGGATTAAAACAATAAGATAGAACAAGATTAAGAAAAAAAAAACACAACATGCACCCAATCAAAGGGGGGCTGGACCTCAATCAAGAGGTCAACAGCCCCAGGCCTGCCGGAAAAGCCAGGTTTTAATAGCTTTACGGAAGGCCATGAGAGTGGGTAGGGTCCGGATCTCTGGGGGTAGCTCATTCCATAGGGCCGGAACGGCAACAGAGAAGGCCCTACTCCGAGGCGTCGCCAGCCGGCATTGTCCAGCTGAAGGCATCCGGAGAAGGCCCATCCTGTGCGATCTTATTGGTCTTAGGGAGGTATGCGGCAGGAGACGGTCTCGTAGGTATCCGGGTCCTAGGCCATGTAGGGCTTTAAAGGTGATAACCAGCACCTTGAATCGTGCTCGGAGACCAATGGGAAGCCAGTGCAGCTCGTGGAGGATAGGTGTAATATGGGCGTACCTTGGTACACCCAATATCGCTCGTGCAGCTACATTCTGGACTAATTGTAGTCTCCGAACACTTTTCAGGGGCAGCCCCAAGTAGAGCGCATTACAGTAATAATTTAAAATATATAGAAAGGGCTATGAAAGTAAGATAAAAGGGGTGGGGGGTGGGGAAGAAAGCTAAGCTTTGTTACACATTTAAGTTCAGTTAGGTATTGAAGCTAGATGATTACAGATAGCCTTAACTTATGACCACCATTGAGGCCAAAGTGTATGTTAAGTGAGAAATTTGTTAAGTGAGTTTTGCCCCATTTTACGCCTCTTCATGCCACATTTCTTAAGTGAATCACTGCAGTTGTTAAATTAGGAACATGATTGTTAAGTTAATCTGGTTTCTCCATTGACTTTGCTTGTCAGAAGGTTGCAAAAGGAGATCACATGACTCCTGAATACCGTCATGCAACCGTCATAAATATGAGTCATTTGTCTAAGCATCTGAATGTAAATTACATGGCCATGGGTTGCTGCAATGGTCATATGTGTGAAAAATGGTAAGTCACTATTTTCAGTGCCTTTGTAACTTTGAACAGTTACTAAACAAACTGCTGTAAGTCGAGGACTGTCTGTATTTCAAAGATACTGAGGTAAACTTTGAGGAAGGATTTGAAGGAAATAAAGCGTCAATCAAATATTATGGTAGGCAACATTTGTATGGAGAACCACCTTTTTAAAAAAGAAAAATGGGGGGAAAGGCCCAAGGTTGGGAGCTAAAACACCATCACAGTAGTCAAGGCCAAACATGCCCTTAATATATACATCATATTTCCTTTACTCTTTGCCTTTTATTCTTGTCCAATGTAGAAATTTTCACAGATTTTGACTAGGTAAAATAGATATTTTATATCTCAACTGTGCTTCATTAAAGACAAGACTGTGATGATCCTACATCAGGCTCCAGAGCAGCAGGGTTAGAACCAAAACTAATGATTTTCTTGCTGAGGGGAAAAAAAAAGTGCTCAAGGTAATGTGGTAGAATGAGTCACAAGGCAAAAGTTGGAGGGAAAGGAAGAGAATGCAGCTGAACCAGAAAAAACGTAAATGCCAAGTTTGGCCTAGCGGTTAAGGCAGCAGCCTAGAAACTGTTAGACCATGAGTTCTAGTCCTACCTTAGGCGTGAAGACAGCCGGGTGAGCTTTGGGTAGTCATTTTCAGCCCTAGGAAGCAGGCAATGGCAAACTACATTTGAAATGTTGTTAAGAACACTGCAGAGACTTCTCCAGGCCATCACCAGGAATCAACGTGAAATTAAAGGTGTTAAAAAAAAACACACATACCAAGAAGCAAAGCAGTGATGATATTGGAGAATATTAAATGAAGATTACCTAACATTAAAGCATGTAACATGGAAATATGTTTGGAAAAAAGGGACACGGTGGCTCAGTGGCTAAGACACTGAGCATGCCGATCAGAAAGGTCAGCAGTTCGGCGGTTTGAATCCCTAGTGCCGTGTAACTGAATAGGCTCCCATTACTTGTCCCAACTTCTGCCAACCTAGCAGTTTGAAAGCATGTAAAAGATGCAAGTAGAAAAATAGGAACCACTTTTGGTGGGAAGATAACAGCGTTCTGTGCGCCGTTGGTGTTTTGTCATGCCAGCCACATGACTTTGGAGATGTCTTTAGACACCGCTGGCTCTTCGGCTTTGAAACGGAGATGAGCACCGACCCCTAGAGCCGAGAATGACTAGCACACATGTGCGAGGGGAATCTTTACTTTTAACTTTTATGTTTGAAAAGGAGTCAGGATGGCAATATACCCCCATAAGCTTCATTGAAGAATATAGTTCTACAGAACATACAAAATATGTACTCTATGCTGTATCTCAGTACTGTATTCAGTAAGGTGCACAAAAATTGTAAATTCTGCATGGACAAGTTGTAGGTCAAGGCAGTGGGTGGGCAATTGGCTGCTTAGCCATCCAAGAACTCAACAATTATTAAGGTGATAGAAAGGCGCTAATGCGACATGCTAACAATTATTCAGGTATCCCAGGAGAGAGCAACCTTATCTATGGATCAACTTTTTGAACAATACCTTGAACCATCACGGATATATGAAGAAAGAATGTCAGTGATATTCTGCGTATAGATTTCCATTGCTTGAATGCATCTAAGTTCAATAATGTAGCAAATGATGTAATAGGTATTGTTTCAATACTCATGTACACGGGAGCAATTGAGATTCCTTTGGATCTTCTGCTTCGGAGAAACAGATTTTTATTTACTAAAGAGGGGGATGATCGAAAAAACTGATGTGGAAAAATTAACTGCATTAGAGAACTGCATTCTTGAGGGGCATTATATTAGTACTGCTTTAAACCACAAGGCTTTTACAAATCAAGTCTCAGTCATTATTTATATTATATTATTGCTCTCCTATTTGAACAGACATCACTTGATGCCCACAATTAATGAGCTCTGGCCTTTTTTCTAATTAAGGAACAAAGATTCTTCTATGTTTAGTACAGAGTGCCACTGTCTCCAGAAAGCATTTAACTAGAGAAAAAAAACCTTCTAATTACTTTACAATAGGATTTCTGATATATAGGAACATAATAGGTTCTAGAAATTAAAAGCATTTTGCAACATCAGTTATAACTAAGCCTTTAACCAACATGGTAAAAGGGTCATAAACCATCTCATCCCAAATAACACTAATAATAACAACTTTTGGATATTATTTATATTTTTCTAATTATTGTATTTGTACTTGGCCTAATGAGAATGCAATGTATAAATTATATTTTGACTGTGGAACATCATATCTGAAAAGAAGAATAATTAGCAGGTAGCTATTAAAGTATAAAATACCTTTAGAGTACAGTCGATTAGGATTCAAACATGTAATTAAGAAAGTCAGGAAGATAACCTCACTTTATACAGTAATTAGGGCTGTTGGAAATAGGATACTATCTCTTAAAGTGTTACCAATATACCACACCGCTAAATAATCTGTGCTGTTGGGAAGCAATACTTGCTATCAAGGGCAAAGCTGCTATACACTGAGGTAAGGCAAATGACAGACTGTGGTTCAAGTCCATTAGCTGCTATGTGATAGGAGCCCATTCACTAGCACACGACCTGTGAAAAATCTTAGATCTCTTTAAATCTTTGAATTGGATTGCTGCATTAATTCTTAAGAACTGCAATCCTTCAACCAAGTCAAATTACCATCATTAACAGGGGGAAAAACTGCCTCTGCAATGTTTTTTAAAAAAAGATATTTATTACCTATAATCACTTCCTTTTGCTTCTTCTAGAAGTATTAAAAATGGTTGGAAAAAACAGACCCGGGGGGGGGGGGGGGGAATGCATAGGGAAATCCAGACACTCAAATATTAGGTGAGAAAGTTAATAAACCATAAACTTACAATCCTGAGTGGAAATTTAAACTTACACAGATAAAGGTACTGGGAACAAAAGGAATCTCAATTAATCTGGAAGAAAGGAAAAAGATTTGGAATGATTTTTGTCTGCCAGTGTTATAAACACAACGGGTGGGGTAAAAATGCTCCCATTATCAGAGGCTGGGTTAGAACAGGATTTCATAATTAGGTATGTTAGAAACGCTGTCATCAACTAGAAGATTCATGTACTAACCAAAAGGTCTCAGAAGTCAGTTCAAGACTTCTACTCATTAACATCTGCTATTAATATTTAACTTTCATAAATATGCACAAGGGCAGTCAGCAAACAATAAAGATGTAAAACAAATATTTTGTTGTTCTGTTTTTGGCCTTGTGGAGATCTGCGACAATCCCACAAATGTCAAGAATCATTAAAAACAACCAGGCAAGATAACAGAAAGCTATTTGTTCTTTGTAAGAGACAATCTTGCTCTTTCAGTATGCAAGAATCATTTTTTTTTTTTAAAAAAGTGAAAATAAGTTTGCAAGCTTCCCTCTCGTACCCCTGCACTGTTACTTTGAAAATCATCATTATCAATCAGCCAATAGAATTAAGTTTGCTAGGAGATGAAAAAGGAGTATTTTGAAAAGTTAATCATTAAAAGATGCAATAATGAACTACAGAGGTTTTGCCAACAATTAGGGCAAGTGTCCCAGTCACTGGGACAAAAGAAAGAAGAACCTTCTAGCATAGCCAGAATTTTTTGGGGTGGGGTGGGAAAGTTTAATCCTAAAAAGATACTTTTTAATGTAATTATTTTATTAATAAATCTATTAAAACTGGTTTGTTATCAAGTGGGTGACTTATTTTAAATAATGCTACTAACATTAGAGGGCAGAATAAGAAAATCCTAATTCTTCATCCACCATCCCAGTAAAATAAGAGGCTGAACGAGGTACCTATATATTTGAGGAATAGTCTGCAGCTGGAAAAGCCAAATGAATTATTTCAGTTAATCTGCAGTCCAGAAATTATATTTGGTCCACCCTCTAATCAACTTTGGAGGACATTACTATGGATATGCAAGGAAACATATACCAGTGCAAGCGAGTCCAAATAACTTATATGTCCCCATGTAAGCAAAGTTTGCAGGATGACCGAAATAAAACAAGCTTGTATTGTCTTTTAAGAAAGTAGCCCTGTCTGAAAAAAACAACAACCAGTAAGCATAGTATTGATGTACCTCAATAGAAGTTTCAGTTTTAATCCTTCTAAATATTCAAAAAATAACGGCATATTTCCAATTTGAAATATTACACTGCCTGCCATTTTTTCCCACTTTAATCAAACGAGTAAACAGATTTTGGGCATTTCCTTTGCATCTGTTCCCAGGAAAAGCCCATATATTTTGTCCCATATCATTAAGCAAAAGACACTAACTTCTAGGGAGAAATTAACATGATTGCAGTTGTGGACACTAATCATAAGGGGGCAAACCTCTCCCCCCACCTGTCCAGATGCAGGTTTGGCTCTGAATCCGAGGGGCAGAATCCCTTTAATTCCTCCTGTATTAAGAGTATCATTCAGTCCTATAGCAGTACAATAAAATATTAATTCCTAATATTGCACTGGTGAACCTCTGGCATTTGGATATCATACAAATTGGTGGAAAAAAAATGTGTACTCAAATATTGTAAAGACATTTTGGTAGCTCCATTTATTCTAAAGCAACTTTTTTTAGGCCTTAGATTCAAAGTGCTGCACAACTAGCCAAATTGTCAACGCAAACAAAAAATCAAACAGAAAATATTTGAGACATAACAGATGAGGTTCAAAGTACCAATAGAAGAAAGTATTTATAGCTGTTGGTTAAATTGTGAGGTTCTTAGTATTCTGTGAGCTTGGTGGTTTACTTGCAGACATTTCATTACCAAAGTAGGTAACATCATCAGTGCACTGATAGTATTACCTCATTGGCTAATGAAATGTCTGCAAGAAAAACGCCAAGCTCATTCTGCACTAAGGACCCCAGAGATGCAAAGTATGCATTACTGTAATTCCTAATATTTTAAACTTTAAAGTTACCCTCTCTCCATTAAACTAGATCAGGGGAAAAAA
>NC_045542.1:131697649-131785149 GCF_009769535.1 Thamnophis elegans | reverse complement strand
ACATCCCTAAAACTCCCCAGGGCATGTGTTCTGTTAAGATACAGCCTGTTGTGCCTTAAAATGGTCTCTACTGCTGTATATATTAGGGAAGGTTCTATATCCCCATAGTTACAGAACTTATATTCTGCTTATACAGTATCTTGACACATCAAAGTAGGCTTGGAAAGACTTTTGTCAGAAAAGCTGAAGAACCAATGTAGATGTGAAGAACCAGATGAAGATGTAAATGTATAATCAGACATAGCAGCAGCTGCAAGGGTTTCCAAAGCCTTTTTCCAAAGGCTTTTTGCAAAGCTTCCCCCGCCCTCCTGCTTGATATTTTTAGAATCAAATCTGAGGCACTGAACATGTATCCACCTAACAGAAGTAGGTAGTAATTCCAGGAAAGATTTTTCAGATTTAGGTAAGTGAATGTACTCCAAGGGCAAATGTATAAAATGTATGAGAAATAATCCTGGCTACAGCAAACACTTTAAAAAAATGGATGTCTATAATTGATTGCATTAACAGGTAGTTAAAAATATGACCCACAACTTTTGAAGCACATTTTCCCCTTCAGTACTGAAAGTCAAAATAAAGTACAATTAAAACTTGCCACATGTCCAGGTAGATGATTAGTAGTCTATGACTCATCCAGAAATATGAAATTTGTGATAAAATATACTGTTAACATTTATTGATTACATGAAAGAAGAATTTCCTGAGCACAGAACATAATGAATATGTTTATTCAGGGGGAAAATAATTGCAAGACAAGCTGCGTGCCAATTTTAAATAAAGTGCATTCATATGCTGTGTGTAAGCTTTTCAGATTTTACTCCATACTGCTTTTCTTTTGTAGAGGCCCAATATTTATTGCTAGTCTTCAAATTCATTTCCAAATCTGTGCTTGTAAAATTGTTTCCACATTAGATACAAAGATAAGGTATCTAGTACACAAGAAAAAGTTGTCTGTGTGCAAAATTAATATATGTGCCAAAAGTAAGAATACCAAAGTTATAAAATGGAAGAAAGATATTTTTGCCTAAATAAATACGTTCACTTTATGAGTGCTCTGATTCCGAATAATATTTCAGAAAACTTTAAGATCAATTGTACAAGGCAAAATGTTTTTACAGTTTAGAAGAGAACAACCAAGCTCACAGAGCACCAAGGGCCCCTTATTAAATGAGTTTAAATCTACAGATCCAAATTAATAATGTCCTTAAGACCTGAAGCAAATTGCTGAACTACTTGAACCCTTTTCAAATGCAAGGGAACAGGCAAATGTCTAATGGTCAGAAATGTCCCAATGTTATGCCTATAGGCTTGAAAATCGTACTCAAAGTGTTCTCATCAATGGTTCCTCATTAAACTGGAGATAGCTATACAGTGGGCAACAAAAACACCAGCCTTGATTCCTATACTCTGAAACATTTTAATTATTCAGATGAAAAGATAGGGAGAATATTGATCAAATCTGCAGATGACACAAATGGGCTAGCCTGGAAGACAGAAATAAAATTCAAATGTTTTAGGTACATTGTAGAGATGGGATGACAATAACAAAACAAAATTTAACAGAGTTAATGCCAGGTTCTTCATTTAAGAAACAGAAATGAAACACACAGGTGTGGTTTAAAAATATGTATGCTCAGTGCAAGAGTCCTCAAGATTAAATTATGACAATGTACATAGAATCTACCTTGAATCCTGCTTCAGTGCAACTATCTTGTACTATGGTCATAGATTCAAAGGAAGATGAAAAAAAAATTAAATTTAGTCCTCCATAAATTTAAATGGAATATTCTCCACACCCATATCTTTGGGAGGGGGAGGGGGATTTATCTGCAAAAAGATTATAAAGATCCTCTTCACTTATTCCCAGGAATTGTATTTTAATACCTGAGACTCAAGAACCAATAAAAAAGGCAATTTAACAATATCTCTAGTGTGTCACCAATCACCATAAAGGCCTGGAGGCTTCTGCATTTCTACTATAGTAGGATAGGTTTGCCACCCTGCTGGTTTTCAATTGACACCCTTTTCCCTCTCTCCCCCTACCCATGTTATTATTTTTTTAAAGTTAGTTCTAAATGTGGTTTCTAATATTCTTATTTCATTCACAGTTGATGGCGTTTTCTGATGCTAAGCTCTGTCTCTCAGATATACACCTGACATAACATCAATAGGAACCAAAATGGGAGGGGAGAGATGGGACTGGCACATGTTACCAAGGTTTTTATAAGCACACAGACTGTATTATAGAAATTGACCAAAGATTCATCTTAAGTTTACTATTATACAGGTAGCTGATGGAAACCTGAGAAAACAACCCTTCTCTTGGCATCAGTAAGGGGAGGGAAAAGGAACTAGCTAAAAGAGTCACCATTTATATTGATTTTCTTAGTGACTTCAGGTGAATGGTCCTAAAAATAACGAGCACACTGAAATTATGCTCGTTCCGGACCATGAATCTATTGTTTGAATAAAGTTATCCTTTGAAAATGGATAACTGTTAAATTATTATATCTGCTAAAGGAATCAATGTTGTGCACTCCGCAATTACATGTTTACCAGACTTCAATAATTCAACAAAAATTTGAACTTGTAATGATTTGCAGGCTAAATAAATGTTAAACACCCGCAAAGGACTTGACAAACAAGACAGCAGCAACGTTTTCAAAGAAGCAGTCTTCTCGGGCTGTGAATCCTAGACATCTTTTCTACCCTTCAGCATCTGTTTGAAATATGGAGTAGACAATTGCTTTTTTGGCTCTGACTTGGGTGGTTGAAATGCAGGACAAACAGACTACTGTATATAAGCTTTCCTCCAGCAATGAAAATTTTATTAACTCTCTTGCATAGCAAACTCTGCTGTCTGGTTTCCACTCTCAACAGAATCATCAAGGAATGTGGCTAGTTATTAATTCTGATGGTCAAGCTGGATATGTTGAGACTTCTCTACAGTACCTAACCTCGTATTTCAAAGTGTTACAGACAACAAGGAAGAAGGCATTGATTCTGTTGAAGTCATCATTTATATGTATGGATGTAAAACTAAATACTAGCTATATGTCATTCGTCACAGAAATATTTAGATAAAAAGAACCACCACCAAAATCAGTAGGTATAGAACAGGCCCGTCAAACTGACAGCCTGGGTGTGTCAAGTGCAGGCCACGCCCACCCGGCTCTGCAAAGGCAAAAAACATCATGATACATCATGTGACGCGATTTGATATCCATGGTAGAATGATCATGCTGCCTATCCTTGTTCTACTTTATTAAAAATATGGGCAGAGCCATTTGTTTGTTTCTTTTTTTTCACTTTATATGGCCACAGATTTCAAACATGTGAAATCAAGTAAAATCATTACAATGACAATACAAAAAGAAAATTTAGCATATACAGCAGATGAGAAAAAATATAATCCAAAAATAGATCATAAAGTCATAGATAAATCATAAACCACACTGAATAAACATGAATAGTAAAAGCAGAGGAGCTCTACCCCACTATGAAACTGGACACCCTTCAATCATGGCTTCCTTCTAAGAGTTCCTAAGGCCAAACATTTATATTTTAATAATATTTATTGCTATTTTAGTTTACAATATTTTGTTTGGTGACTATTCAAAGTAATAATGGCACTGAAAAATGTGATCTATGACTATTTTTCACAGTTATCCCCAGGATCATGGGATCAAAATTCAGATGCTTGGCAACTGATTCATACTTATGCCCCTTGCTTGTCCCAAGGTCATGTGATCACCTTTTGCTACCTTCTCACAAGCAACCATATTCATTTTACACTTAACAACTGTGGCAAGAAAGGTTGTAAAATGGGGCAAAACTCATTTACCAAATGTTTCACTTAACAACAGAAATTTTGGGTTCAACTGTGGTTGTAAGTCAGGGAATATCTGTATAAAAAGTACTTGCCGTTGTGCTCTTTTGAGGTGCTTTTTTGAGGGGAGGGGTTGACCCCACAGTCTAGCCTAGTATCTTGGATGTTCTTAGTGTTCTCTCATCCAAATAGTAACCACAGCTGACTCTATTTTGTATTTAACACTAACCATCCTGCAGAATCCCTGAAGAAAAAGAATCTAAATTATCTGGCAAGCAACCCAGAACTTATTCAGCTGGACTCTTTCTTTTCTCACTTTGCAGAAGGTTTGTTAAAAACCAAATATCCTTTCAGAAAGTTAAAAAGACACGGAGAAAAGTAGGTGGTGGTCAAAGAATTTGCCTTAATTATACTGTCATCTGCACTAAAAGCTTTTCATTTTCTGCTGACAAGACCAAGAGGAACAGGGGTGGTATTTAGCAGATTCTGACCTGTTCTAGAGAAACGGTAGCGGAAATTGAGTAGTTCAGAGAACTGGTAAATACCACCTCTGATTGGCCCCGCTCCCATCTATCCTCTGCCTCCCAAGTCCCTGGGAGAGAATGGGGATTTTGCAGTAACCATCCCCTGCAGTGTGGTGGGAATGGCAATTTGACAGTATCTTTCCCCTGAGACGCCACCAAGCCACACCCACCAAGCCATGTCCACAGAACCGGTAATAAAAATTTTTGAATTCCACCACTGAAGAGGAAATAGACAAACCTTAGAGAAAAGAACTGGTCCAAAGTTTCTCTGACACAGAAAGAGAGAGAATATTTATATTTAAATATTAGTCAGTATTTAAATATAAAACTTAATACAGTACTGCAAACTTGCTTAATCAATAGCATGCAATTAACTACAAAACTACCTCAAACACCTAATTTTATTTTACACTGCAAAGTAACTGTTTAGCCCAAACAACCTGATAACAACAGAGTTAAACTAGTAATGGCTCAAGGCAGAGGAGCAGGGAGAAAAGCAGGAACTGATTAGACATCTGGCAAACCTTCAGAATTAGTATAATGCTCACTATTGCTCATGTGTAAACTGCAAAACGAATTTCCCTCATTGGTAAGTGTCTCGCTATCATTGACAAATGCATATACTCCCATCATGCCTCGGTATTTTTCAGCCCCACGATGCCCTCACTTTTGATTGTGTAGATGAAGTTGAAGTGCACAGGGTATTTACTGATCCAGTTATCTTGTTCTGTGACAGGCAGAATCAATCAATCAAGAGGCCAGCTCTGTACATGCATATTCCAGGCACATCTCCGCACTTCAGGATACAAGATCACAGTGTTAGCCAGCCAAATTTGATCAACAAATGCAGTTCCCCTGTGCCACAGCAATTTCAGATGAAGATGTTATTATGTGGAACTGAGCAAAGTGATAAAGACAGAACAGAGAAAAGGAGGAGGGGGTATAGCTGGCCCTTTCTAACAGCTCTGGATACATTTGTTGATTGCACATATCTATGCATACAACGTTTTTTTTAAAGGTGTTTATTTAAAAGCAAGGTGGTAGAAAGAACAGTATTTTAATACATCTGTATCATCCTCTTCAGAAATTCAAACAGGAGAAAAAAATTCTGTGCATCTATTTTCTATTAATGAATGACAAACTTGTTTGGTATACGTACATATTGTTGTGCACTTATGAATGTTATCTTCAAAATAAAAATGGCTACCCAAAAGACAACAATACCTATTAAATTATTATGAGTTTGATAGTCAGAGAAATCTACTCTCTTCCTACCCAATTCCTACTACAAGACCAATGGAACTATGTTAATGTTTAAATGCATTTAAAGAATTTACACACAGAGAGAGACATAGTACCTATCGTTATTTTGACCATAGCTTTTAGCTCTGTTACAGTCTTGATGGTGTTTTAGATTATTTAATCTGAAGTGCAATCTTTTTCTTGGACTTTTCTTTTACTTGTAAAATCTTTAATGGGAGCCAATGGATGTTTGTGTGCGTATGTGTCAGTGGTGGGTTTCTGCCAGTTCGCACTGGATCGGGAGAACCGGATGGTGAAATTTACCAATCCGGTGAGAGGAGGTTCGACCGGTGGACCTGGAAGTAACTTCTGGAATGCCTACCCCGGCCCTGTCGCTCCTCGCTCACCTCAGCCTGTCTGGAAGCCGCTCCATCCCTCGTTCCCCCTGCTCACCCACACTATCCTAGCCCAATTCAATGTCAAGTCCCATACCTGGGAGTGGAGGTGATGAACAGAGAAGCATGGAGAGGTCCAGTGACACAATCCACCAGACCGCAGCAGCAAGCTCAGGAGTTTTCTCCTGGATTCCTCTCTGTCATGCCTCCTCCGATCTCCCAAAGTTCTTTCTCCAGAGTGTGACAGTGTTCTACTGGATTCCTCTCTGTCTTGCCTCCTCCGATCTCCCAAAGTTCTTTCCCCAAAGTGTGATAGCTTTGTCCTGGATTTCCCTCTGTCGTGCCTCCTCCAATCTCCCAAAGTTTTCCCCAGTGTGTGGTAGCTTTCTACTGGATTCCCCTCTGCCGTGCTTCCTCCGTTCTCCCAAAGTTGTTTCCCCAGCGTGTGATAACTTTCTACTGGATTCCTCTCTGTCTTGCCTCCTCCGTTCTCCCAAAGTTCTTTCCCCAGAGTGTGATAGCTTTCTACTGGATTCCTCTCCGTCCTGCCTTCTTCGATCTCCCTAATTTTGGCCCTTTATCCTCCAGTTGTCTATTTTTGGGAGATTTTCCCCTCTCTTCCACCCCCTTCATTGGAGTCCCAAAATTTTTGCATGGCTTGGGGGTGGTGGCCATGTAACTGAATGTGCATGAGTGATGTCATGTTGGACATACCTGCCCGGTCACATGACTGCCAAGCCACACCCACAAAATAGGCCACACCCACAGAATAGGTTCTAAAAAAAATTGAAACCCACCATGTGTGTGTGTGAGTATGTGTGTGTGTGTGTGTATCACCGTTTAAAAATTATTTAGTATTAGTGGAACTCTGTAGTTCCAAATAAATACCCTCAGTATAGCTTAAAATGAACAAAAAATGGAGTTTTTAGATAAAGGTTCTAAGAAATATCGTATTATGTTTACAACTCAAAAATACATTATATATATTTTAATTAAAGTGCAATTATTGTGTAGTTTATGACTCATATAGCCTAGATCCATGTAAAAATACTATAAACTAATCACCCCAATGATGTTAAAATGGTTTGCACTCCTTTTATGGGCTTTTCTACTTAAATTACTACTTTTCCAACCACGTGTAAAATGTATATGCTATCTTTTGTATCAGTTTGTAAGAGAAAGAGAGAGAAAAGGCTACAATTTCATCTGATCTTGGCCTAAACAACTGTTAATCATAGCCGGAGCATATATGATGGAAAGCCTTGGAGTCATCTTTCAGCAAGAAAGCAGTACAAAAACAGTTACATTTATGAACTTTTGTTTTCTTTTCACTATTATTAAACACAAATCCAGCGCAACCCCAAACGGAAAAATGATGCCATTTGGGTTCCCTTGTCATCATGTGATAAGTATGAGAAATATATATATGCAGTAGCCAAATGGCCAGTAGACAAAACACCCCCTCCAAGTGACGTACTGTTTTCCATAAAGCACAGACAGAATCAAAACAACAGAACTGCTACAAACAAAAACAAATTCACGTTTCCCATCAGCACTCCAAACAGAGCAATTTTACGAGAAGAGAACAAGAAAGGAAAGGATCAAGAATTGGAAGGAAAAAAAGGATGAATAGATTGGGGAGAGAGTCAGAGTACTTGGACAAGTGTCAATCTTTGTCTAAAAAAGTAAGAGAAACATGAGTACAAACAAGGTTTACATGGCTTGCTTTTATCACAAACAGGTCACTCACTGTATAATTGTACGCTTTTACATCACAGAGTCAAAAGGTTGAATAACTGAATCTAGTTTCAATCTGATTTCTTGGGCACCATGCCAGTAAATCACTTTGATGATAAAATGCAAGGCCTATCTATGTATCTAAATTATATGGTTGTAACCTGGCTTCTTCTTTCCCCCACTCAAAAGTCAAATCCACCCTGGTCTCTTTCACAGGAAAGCATTAAGGTCACAGGCTAGGTGGAAAAAGGATGAGGTTTTGGCCCAAAGTAACAAAAATGGGAACAATTGCAAGGGAAATTTCAGCGCTGTGGGTCTCAAGCAGATTTGCCAAAAAAAGATTAACACTTCAACATGTACCTTACCTCAGTGAAAACTATCCCTTCAGAATATGAACATCTGCACCTCTTCTTTAAAAATACATACATAATAAAAGTTTTAAAAAGTGGATTGATGTCGAAGTCAATGTAACTGCTCCTGAAAAATTACAGTAATCTCTGTTTGCAGTTGAAATACCCAGCTATAAATTGCAGTAGTGTGGGGAATATCAGCAGCTGCGTTTTACTGTTCCTGCTAAACAGCAGACAGTATCTCCATCAGAGTGAATTCTTGTCAGCTGTGCTCTTTGCTAACACAATTCCTATGTTTTGCCTGGCAGTAAATGGAGGCTTCTGCCCCAGCATCATCTAAACAACTCTGTTAACATTTGCCCTCAAGCGTCTCTCTCTTTGTCCAGTCCCTGTCTTCTAACAGATGTCATCCAAGTCTAATCAAGCATAAAATGGTCATAAATATTTCTTTCTGGTAGATTTCACATTCGCATTTCATGCAGGGACATGATATTTTTCTGCTACCTCCAGGGAGTATCTAATGCAAAAACCAGTTACTTACATTCAAGGCTCATGTGCCTTTTCTAAAATGCTGCACATGTTCTCAAAGAAGCATACACACACACACACACACACACACACACAAACACACACCACACAAACACACACTGCCTTCTTTTGTTTAACAGCTTCTTTTAAACGATGTGCACTAGAGTTCACACTGAGATATATCATCAACTTCTGTTTTAATGTGAAATGTAAAAAGCCGTAACATACTATTCTTGGAAAAGCCAACACAATGGAACCATCTTAATTATTACCCAAAGGAGATTTTGCTCATAGATATTTAATTGAACCAATAATCTCTTTAATAAATAGCCAAGCGAAGAAGTCAGCTTCCTATTTTGATTGACTTCATGCACAATTTTACAACCTATTTCATCATATTTAGTTGAAAGAATAAAACAAATGTGTAATATAAATTTGAAGTTCATTCCCATTTAGCAGATGAAGGGGGAAAAGGGTAGATAAGTGTAAGACAAAACTGATTTCCCCTACTTAAACTTCAATCATTCACTGGGTAACTACGTATGCTAATTAATTCAGCCCGCTTAATGAAAGAAAGAAAACACAGGGAAATCTTATTTGTTTCTGGCAAACTTCACAGTTAACATGTCAGAATGTAAAATAATATCAAGGGACTATTTCAAGGGACTATTTTCAAATCCATATGTCTATTTGTTACCTCCCTCCCCCCAGGTTATGTTTGTCAAAACATAAATCTTATATAGCTATTAAAAACAAGCTGGAAATGCTCAGTGATACAGATCACAAAGAAATTCTTTTTCTTCTAGTCTTTTTTCATTACAAGCCTAATATTTGATCATTCTTAATCAAATCAAGCTTGTAGGCAAGAACTTTCCTTTTTTTCAAGTTAATGAGATGTGGTTATGTTGACAACAGATTGCAAATACTTTTAATTTTGATTCCTGCAGGCTGGGCTGGCATCCTTTACAATAGCTCCTACTATATGAATGAGTTAAATTTGCCAAAAGGAGCTATGTAGACAAGTGCCTAGTTTTGAAGCCTCAGTGATTAAAATAAAACAACTCCACTGGTATCAATTTAAATACCATAAACTATTAAAACAGTTTGGCTCTCACGTTTTCCTCAGAGTACCTTTAATTTCAACTGGATGGAGTTTTCACTTCAAACATACACTCTGTCTAAGAACACATATGTCTTTCCATCTTGGAAAAATGCTGGCTTTTGATGCAATTATACAATATTTGTCCTGCATAAGCCAGCCCTGTGAACAGGAGCTAATTGAGAAAGCTTCGAAGCACCAAACCACTGAGACAAGCACCAAATTTACACTGCTGATTTGGAGTAACCATCTTCGGATTAAGGGGCTTTTACATTTTTTCATTCTGAATCCATTTTGTAGCTCCCATTAGCCCTAGTCAAATGTGTCCTTCTCCACCCTGAAAAGGCTAGGTAGAACCCTGGCAAGAACTTTCAAATTCTTTTGACTTTTCAAAAGATTTCTTTCTTTTTGGCAGGGATTCAGACAGCACAGCTGTTCTGTAACATAAGCAGATGTGGCACCAAAAGGAAGGGGGAAGTGTTTGGCACTAAGAGGGTTATATCTATTTAAGGGGTTAAATATGCAATTACTCCTGACTAAAGCCAGAGAGACATAGATAAACAGAAGGAATGAAGTCCCCAGATTCCATTCAAAAGCCTTCATCACGTTACTACCAGACAGAAAAGTCTTTAAGTACCATTTTCAGATGTTAAATCATTGTTCTTGCAGCACATATTCTTGTTATTCCTGGGGGAGCAATCTCTGAAGACAGCGTGCTAACAAATGCAATCCAGTAAACAGGCATTTTCCTTCTTGTTGTTAGTATCTTTATGTTCCAGCTCCCAGTTCTGTCATCCATGCCTTCTCTCCGCTTTGAAGTTAAAATACTGAATGAACATTGTCATCTATTATCCAGAGTGTGCGTGTAGATTATAAATAAGAAATAAAAGTGACTTTCAGTACATTGCTTTTGCATTAGTGAGTTCCCTTCTCTGTTACCTCCTCTGTCCTTTCTTATTTTGCCACCAATATTACACTAGAAATCAACCTGCTTTGTGAACTTAGAAAGACACAAGCTAGAAATTAGATATACTGTATACACAGGAAAGAAAGAAACTGTACTGTTACAAACAAAACCTGCTTTTAACACATTTTTTTTCTATTTGGTTTTAAATAGAAATCCTTAACCTTTGTCTGTAAAAATCCTACTCGAGACAAACTTGTTGAGACCGTTTCCAAGAACTCGACTACAGATGGGTTCATACCGGTTTGGACTGGTTCAGCCAAAGCGGTAGTAACTTGGCAGCCTGGGTCGCTGGAAGTGGCAGCGACCCAGGCCAGCCACCCCCCTGAACTGGTTCTCCTATGGCGGCGCCATCTTGATTTTCGATTCAGCGCATGTGCAGAACAATTTTCACTGCAGAAATGTAATTTTTTTCACTTTTCTAACCTTTTGCGCATGTTCAGATCTTTTTAGTTGCAAATGCACACATATGCAAAATTTATCACAAAACGTTTTGCACGCCGAACCAGCAGTAATGCCGGCAGCAGCCCACCCCTGAACGGGACAGAATAGAATAAAAGAAAAATGTACAGATGGTGGCACAAAAGGAGACAACTTGGAAGAATATTTTTGAGTTGAGCTCTTAAGACAGGTGCTGCTTTTCCCAAAGCAAGAGTTAGCTTCTAGCTTAAGAAGGTAAAAAGAAATAAGGTTCTGGTTGAATCTCCTCCAAAGCCAGATGGTCTCCATCCTACCCAGGTCAGTTCAAATAGGCAAATCAGAATATTGGAGAAAATAAAACTCTATCCTTTCCCTAAGATTGGAGATGGTGGGGAATTAGTATTCTTTGCTTTATCATTCATAAAGAATAACACTCTACATGTAAGAAAAATCCAATCACCAACACGTCTACGCATAGCACCGTCAAGGAAATGAGCAAAATTTTGCAAGTCGGTATGCCTTCATGTGCTATGTCTGGTTCATTATTTATGTTCTTTAACAGGGAGAAAAACACATCTCCATAAAGGAGGGGGGGAGAGAAGGTAGAGTATAAATGTTTGCAATCATGTTTAGCTCTTATAAAGGTACAGTCAGCAGTTGGTTGTCACTTGGAAAGACTATGTAGGAACAACAGCCTAATTGCAAGCATTAGTACAATTTCAAATCAATTTTGAAATCAATGCCTCTTCTTCCAGGCAAAAGTGGTCGGGAACTATATTTTTCTATAATTTCTAGTTCCCTTGTTGTTCAAACTCTGCTAACATGAGACCTATCAAAGAAGATAGACTTATGCTACTGGGATATGTTTAGAAGAACAGTTTCTTTGTTCTGGTATATAATGTATCCAAATTGGTCCATTATTTACAGAGTTTTGACAGCTTTCCTCCAAGTAACCTATACCTTGTCACACAGTGATATGTGGTTTGAAGATGACCTTCAAAGCTATACAGGAACCAGCGTACATTCCCATCTTTTTTCTTAGTCTGTATACAACCTCTGACATAGGTTGGTATGACCAGGATGCTTTAAGTGGACACTAGGAAAAAAAAAATGGTCTTATGATTGGTCTAGTTGCTATGAACGAGATTGAGATCATCTCATTGGCAATGTTTTGTTGGAATAAATACGGGGCAAAAAACAGAGGAAGAACTTATACACACTTACCTTTTAAACATAATTGTATTCACTTCTATGTTACGGAAATGCAATGAGAGATTCATAGCCCTTATTTGCATGAAGATGGCAAGAATACCCAAAGTGCAAAAGAAAAAGGCCTTTTCTCTGTCCTTTCTTTCTACTCTGATAGCAATCTGACCTAGCAGAAATAGTTTCTCTTCTTATTAACAAGAAGCTTGATTGTTCTGCTCCATATTCCTTGATCCTGCATGTTTCCTCCCAGAAGGTAAGGATTAAGGATCAACTAAAAAGAAAGGATATCACCTAAATTTGCTAATCTCCACCCAGTTAAATTTATCAGTTGCATTTCCTGATAGGTGAAGGAGAAGCACTCCAGAACCTAAAAAATATATCGGGATTACTAAATTGCTGTCCTAATTCAAGAGGTCAAGTAAGTTTCAAATAAAAAAGGCCAACCACGTAGCACACCACTACACCAGTGGACATTAATGGTTGTTATGGATAGGAATCTGCGTCTCAATATTTAAACGCAGCACTCAGTGAAAACTATCTTCTTTTTTAATGGTACACAGTTTGGGAATTCCACCCTCCAGATTGCTGGAGAAATGTGATACTATCTCATAAAATAAATGCATCTGCCCCAGAAGTACAGCTCCCAAGTGCCTAATAAATTAGAACCATGCACTTTTCCCACCATTTTGTTTCTCTCTAGAAAATGATCATTAAAGTTAAAACAATGTTTTAATAAAACATGTAACTGAAGCTAGTCATAGATATATTGCTAAACTCTACCTCCCACAACACTACTTATTGTATAAGAAAAGGAAGACAAAGAACTTCTTGTCCCTGTTTAAAAAGCAAGGATCAAGTAGGCAGAAAAGCAGGGCAGCCGAGATGGCTTCAAGATATTGAACACCTGTCCCTTCTAGACAAATTCAAATCATCAGGACCTGACGGATTACATCTCAGAGTTCTGAAGGAACTGGCAGATAGGATCACAGAATCATTGTATTATATCTTTCAAGGATCCTGGAAAGCTGGAGAACTACCACAATACTGGAAAAGACCTGATGTGGTTCCTGTCTTCAGAAAAAAAGGAAAAAGATAGATCCAGGAAACTACAGATCAATCAGCCTGACATCAATACCTGGGAAGATCCTGAAAAAGATAATCAAGCAACAGATTTGCAAATATCTAGAAGTAAGCAAAGATATGGCTTCAAGATATAAACAGAAGCCAACATGGGTTTGGAAAAAGCAGACCATGCCTGACAAATCTTATTTTATGTTATGACAAAGTGACTAAATTAGCGGAGCAGCGAAATGCAGTGGACATAGTACATTTGGATTTCAGTAAGGCATTTGACAAAGTAGACCACAATTACCCCTTGATAAACTACAAGAATGTGGAATACACCGTATCATTATCAAATGGATTTGTAACTGGCTGACAAATCACACTAGTTTTGGTCATCACACTATAAAAAAGATGTTGAGAAACATGTTTTAGAAAAAGTGCAGAGAAGAGTAACAAAGATGATTAGGAACCTGAAGACTAAAATATATGAAGAACCATTGCAGGAACTCAGGATGACTAGTCTAGTGAAGAGAAGAACCAGGGGTGACATAACAACAGTATTCCAATATTTGAGGGGCTATCAAAGAGAGGACAGGGGGTCAATCTATTTTCCAAAGCACCCGAAGGCCAAGAAACAACTGAGGGAAGCTGATTAAGGAGATATTCAACCTAGAAACAAGTAGAAATTTTCTGTCAGTAGAACAATCAATCAATAGAACAACCTGCATTCAGAAGTTGTGTGTACTCTGACACTGAAAGTTTTCAAGAAGAGACTGGATAATCATTTGTCCAAAACCCCCTCCTCAAGAAGGGTGTCCTTCTTGAGGAGGGGGTTGTACTAGATGACCTCCAAGGTCTCATTCAACTCTGTTATTCTGTTATATTCTCCAAAGTTAGGGAAAGGGTTTCTTTTGTTCAGTTATGATTGATAATTGTTCCATGAAAGCTAGTTATGATGGCTTTTTTTGTGTGACTTGATAGTGAAGTAAACACTGCACAACTGAAGAAGGTAAAGCATAATAGCAAAAGCAAAAGCAGCAGCACCTCTTTCCAAGATTGCCTGCTAATATGATACAATAAATCTGATAGCACAGTCATTAATGTTTAAATATAAATGGATATAAATTGTAATTAGCAATAGTACTTAGACTTACCTACCGCTTCATGGTGCTTTTACAGCATTCTGTAAGTGCCTCCAACAATCTGGGTCCTCATTTTACTGACCTCAGAAGGATGGAAGTCAACCTTGAGCCCCATCAGGAGCCCCTTGAGTGCCGTCAAACTCCAGGCAGTGGGTAGAGTTAGCCTGCAATACTGCATTCTAACCACTGCACCACCACATCTTTTGTTGTTGTTTGTTGTTGTTGTTTTGTTGAGTTTATTTATAGGCCGCCCTTTTCCCTGAGGGGACTCAGGGCGGCTAACAACTTGTATGGGAGGGGGAAACATACAATGACATATAAACACAATGTATAATTAAAATCGAGCAACATTCATTCAACATTCGGGTGGGGGCGGATTATACTCTTTACCCCCAGGCCTGACGGGATAGCCAGATCTTAAGGGCTGTGCGGAAGGTCTGAAGGGTGGTGAGGGTACGAATCTCCACGGGGAGATCGTTCCAGAGGGTCGGAGCTGCTACTGAAAAGGCTCTCCTCCGTGTAGTTGCCAGCCGGCACTGGCTGGCAGATGGCACTCGGAGGAGGCCTAATCTGTGAGATCTAATGGGTCGAGAGGAGGTGATTGGCAGGAGGCGGTCTCTCAAGTACGCAGATCCACTACCATGAAGGGCTTTGTAGGTAGTAAGAAGCACCTTGAAGCGCACACGGGGATCAACAGGTAGCCAGTGCAGCTCGCAGAGGATAGGTGTTATGTGGGCGAACCGAGGTGCACCCACAATCACTCGCGCGGCCGCATTCTGGACTAGCTGAAGCCGCCGGATGCTCTTCAAGGGCAGCCCCATGTAGAGCACGTTGCAGTATTCCAGCCTAGAGGTCACGAGGGCGCGAGTGACTGTTGTGAGAGCCTCCCGATTCAGGTAGGGTCGCAACTGGCGCACCAGGCGAACCTGGGCAAATGCCCCCCTGGTCACAGCCGACAGGTGGTAATCAAAGGTCAGCTGTGGATCCAGGAGGACTCCCAAGTTGCGGACCCTGTCTGAGGGGTGTAAAATTTGGCCCCCCAGCCTGAGCGATGGAACACTAACCAAATTATTGGGAGGGAAACACAACAGCCACTCGGTCTTTTCTGGGTTGAGTACAAGCTTGTTAG
This sequence comes from Thamnophis elegans, assembly GCF_009769535.1. Taxonomy (NCBI): domain Eukaryota; kingdom Metazoa; phylum Chordata; class Lepidosauria; order Squamata; family Natricidae; genus Thamnophis; species Thamnophis elegans. The sequence continues at coordinate 131,769,516 of NC_045542.1, read as the reverse complement.
CCCTCATCCAGTCCCTGACGGCCTCAAGACCCTGGTTCATCACGTCCACCGCTTCATTGAGTTGGCACGGGGCGGACAGATACAGCTGTGTATCGTCCGCATATTGATGGTATCTTATCCCGTGCCTCCGAATGATCTCGCCCAGCGGTTTCATGTAGATGTTAAATAGTACGGGGGACAGGACCGATCCCTGCGGCACCCCATATGTTAGGGGCCTCATGGTCGATCTCTGTCCCCCAACCAACACCGACTGCGACCTGTGCGGGGGGGAGGAGGAGAACCACTGCAAAACAGTGCCTCCCACCCCCACCTCCCGCAGTCGTCGCAGAAGGATACCATGGTCGATGGTATCGAAAGCCGCCGAGAGGTCAAGGAGAACCAAGATGGAGGCGTGGCCTCCATCCCTGGCTCTCCAGAGATCATCGGTCAATGCAACCAAAGCGGTTTCTGTGCTGTAACCAGGTCTGAAGCCGGACTGGAAGGGGTCCAGGTAATCGGCTTCCTCCAAGGACCGCTGGAGCTGGTAGGCCACCACCTTCTCAACAACCTTCCCAATAAAGGGGAGGTTGGAGACTGGACGGTAATTGTTAAGTACGGCTGGATCCAAAGATGGTTTCTTCAGGAGGGGTCTCACCACCGCCGTTTTAAGTGCGGTGGGGAAGTGCCCCTCCCGAAGCGAGGCGGTAATAACCACTTGGATCCAGCCCCGTGTCACCTCCCTGCTGTTAGCAACCAGCCAGGAGGGACACGGGTCCAGTACACAGGTGGAGGCACTCACAGCCCTCATGGCCTTGTCCACGTCCCTGGGGGTAACATCCTGAAACTCAACCCAGCGATGGTCTACCAAATCGTCCACTCGTGCCTCGGCTGGATCTGCAAAGGTGGAGTCCAAATCCGACCGAAACCGAGCAACTTTGTCCGCCAAGAACTGGGCATAGTCTTCAGCCCTACCCTGCAAGGGGTCCCCCGTATCCCTCTTATTTAAGAGGGAACGGGTTATCCTAACAGGGCGGCTGGACGGGACTCGGCGGACGCAACCAAGGTGGCAATATAAGATCTCTTTGCTGCCCTAAGTGCCCTGATGTACTCCTTGGTGCAGGTTGTTAAGAGTGCTCGGTTCGATTCGGATTTATCGGACCTCCACAGGTGCTCTAGGCATCTCCTCCGGCGCTTCCTCTCCCGGAGCTCCTCGGTGAACCAAGTAGGCCTCCGGGATCCGCCGCCTCGGAGGGGCCGTAGTGGCGCAATCCGGTCAAGGGTCTCCGATGCTGCCGAGTGCCAGGCAGCAACCAGAGTCTCCACCGGACTGTGGGCGAGAGTATCAGGAATAACCCCAAGCTCCGTCTGGAACCTCAAAGGGTCCATAAGTCGCCTGGGGCGGAACCACTTGGTCGGTTCCTCCTCCCTACAGTGGGGGTTTGGCCTTCGGAAGTCAAGCCTCAGTAGGCAGTGGTCTGACCACGACAGGGGTATGATCTCATTACCCCTCAGACCAAGATCACAAGTCCACTGCTCCGAGAGGAATACGAGGTCGAGCGTGTGACCCGCAGAGTGGGTTGGGCCCCGAATTATCTGGGTCAAGCCCATGGCTGTCATGGAAGCCATGAACTCCTGCGCCCCATCAGAGTGTTCACCGAGCGTAGGCAGATTGAAATCCCCCAGGACCATAAGCCTGGGGAACTCAATTGCCAGCTCGGCTACCGAGGAGGGCTGCTGCAACGCTGTTGGGAGGCAGGTACATTAGCAGCAGACCCACTTGACCCTTGAGGTCCAACTTCACCAGCAGGGACTCACACCCGACAAGCTCCGGAGCAGGGATCCTACGAGGTACTAAAGAATAACAATAGCCACACCCCCACCCCTTCCCTGAGCTCTCGGCTGATGAAGCACCTGAAATCCTTCTGGGCACATCTCTATGAGGGGGACTCCTCCCTCCGGGACCAGCCAGGTTTCAGTAATACATGCCAGGTCTGCCCCCTCGTCTAAAATTAAGTCCCGGACGAGGGGAGCCTTGTGAACAACAGACCTGGCATTTAGCGACAACAGCCGGAGACCAGGGTCCTGATTACTCGCGCCATCTGGCCTCGGAGTGGGACTCATAGGGCCGGAAGGAGGGATCTCTGTGATGTAGCGAACCCTCCTTCCCCGGTAATGGCCAGCCCTAAAGTCCCCGCCATATCTGCCCCTCCCCATTACGACCGTAATGCTCCGGCCCACTCCCGTGTCCGTGGTCCCCCCGACCACACCTATAGCTCCCGCATTCCCCGACAGGCCCTCCGAATCAGACACACTCATTCGTTCACTCAGACAATCCCCACGTGATAATTAAAACACATAAAATACAGCAATATAGGGTAATAAAAAGTGGGAGCATTCACTCAATCACATGCAATCTCATACACTCATCATACCAATTAAAAATTAAAAATTAAAAAATTGCGCAGCGTGCAAAGAACGTATGAGGCTTATATAAAGATCTTAATAGTCTTAGCCTTCTCTTCTGTAAGTCTGGTGAGAGTTCTGGTGAGAGTTCAATGAGGGGGTGCAGTCCAGAGAGGGGTGCTCCGCCCCTCTCCCTTCCTCCACGTCCCAAAAACTGTGCCCAAGGCCGGAAAAGTTTCCTTTGAAAGGGCTGAGATGACATCTCTGAGCCTCCACGGGTGGTAGTAGACACACTAGGTGGGCCAGGTTGTAAGTCCAAACATCCATCTGCTGTAAATAAGGGGAGCCAGGTAGCAAGAAGGGCCCCGTAGCCGTGAAAAACCACACAGGACAGGCCACACCGAAAAGAAGGCCAGATTAAATGGGGCGGAGGGGGGGGGCATCCAACAGGGCCACAGGGGCAGCGAAGGCAGCTGCCTGATCTCGCCCGGTGCCCTTTTCATCTTAATGAAAAGACCAATTTTAAAAATGAATTACTTATACATGTTCGCCCAAGTGGACACCGAAATGATCTACATTTCAACATAATATTACATAGCAAGTTTTTGCAGACACCAACCACATCGTTAAATATAATCACCATCACAAAATAAAAAGTGGCCTTTTTTGTCTCATTTTAATTTACAATTTATGCAATCCTAACAGCACCATAATATTCTGGATACATTTAATAAACATACTTTTCATTTATTATATCAAAGAGTTGTTCTTTCATTCATAGTCTTGCATTCCATGTAGAACAAACACAGCTAGTTAACATTTGAAAGTATTAAATATTTGAAAGAATAAAAAGAAGCACTCTTCTGTGAGTAAAGAAACACTGTTAATCATGGCTAAGCCTTTATAATCCAGTCTTCACACAAGTTAAAAGTGAAGTAGCTTCAAAAGGTCTCTGATAATCAACAGAACTTGGAATAATTTTCTGATAAAATGGGTAGATGTATGTTTCATTACATAGATTTCTTTTCTGTTGTGAAAAGCCCACACAAGAATGAATATCACTCCCTGTCTGTGTCTGTCTGCCCTTCCACTCCTAAATAAGCTTTAAGTTTTGAAGGAACATGTACCTATGAAGAGTGCCAATCAAATTCGCCTGCTTTCAGCTTCTCTAGAACAGTGTTTCTCAACCTAGGCAACTTGAAGATGTCCGGACTTCAACTTCCAGAATTCCCCAGCCAGCATTTGCTGGCTGGGGAATTCTGGGAGTTGAAGTCCAGACATCTTCAAGTTGCCAAGGTTGAGAAACACTGCTCTAGAAAACAATGTTTAGGACCAGTTTCATGTAGGCACCAGGCTAAGAGGCCATTAGTTCTTGTCCTGTTTTAGGATCAAGGTGAATGGGGTGACCTTGGACCAGTCAGTCTCTGTCTCTCTGTCTCTCTCTCTCTGTCCCACTTCCTCAGCCCTCGGAAGCAAGTAGGGGCAAAACACTTCTGAAAATCTTCTCAAGAAAATTGTCAGGACTAGTTCAGGCAACTGAACTCAACACTGACTTCAAGGCACAAAATAAATTAATATATAAAACACGTACCCTGTGTATAATTTCTTGTATTTCCTGATTATCATATTAAATAATAATAGATCCATGTTTACCATATCTTGAAAGCTAATAATTTCACTGACAACACTAATTAAAAGTCACCAAAGAAACAGAGAAAACATAGTGCCTTCCAGCTGTGAATCCAAGATTTCTGTGCTTGCAGTCACATGTTTTAGAACGTACATAACAATTCAGTGTATTTCAATTATAATTTCTTGCACTGTTCTGGCTCTCTTAGTTTAGAGAACAACTTTCAAGAAGGAATACAAGATTAGAAGATTCCTGCCTGTGGCCCCTTGGAGCATAGGAAATCACTTCTCCAATATTGACTCAAATGAACCAAAATGGAAGAAATTCTTTGACTCTGTCATTTACATTCTTGGTGAAAACTACTTTACAGCATTAAAGTACTGGACAGACTTCATCCATTTATGCAATTGGGGTTTATATAATACAGACGTTCTTTATATAATACAGAAGTTCTTTCAGAACTTACAAACAATTGAGACTTTTTTATGAATACAACATAAACATACAATACATAAATATATAATGACCATTGCTATTTACATCCATTGCCAAACAGAATGATTCTTAGTTATAAATTAAGGTTTAATACTGAAATGGAATGAAGCATTTGTGCATTCACATGCACCCAGAAAGAACTGGAAGAAGTTTGTGAAACAGGTGTGTAAGCTTTAGATATAGTTGTTTTAATAATCTTTGAGTTTTATATATCCTCACATACACTTCAGAACTGAGCCTTCAGGGATTTTAGAAAATAAAATACTTGGAAAGTACTGTGTAATATTAGTAATAACATTTGTTTTTATTATTTGTGGTCTTGGATTTCAGAATTAGTTATATCATGAAAGCATACTAGAGCATAAGCCAACTTGAATGACATTTGTTTTTCCAAAATCCTTGCAACAATGCTCACCTGAATTTTAACATTTTATTGTGGTTTACCCATTTCTGTTCTTTTTCAATATATGAAGAATGCTGGAAGTTCTCTTATATTTTGCAATGTGTACTGACACCTTATATATCTACAAGGTTATATCCCAGATAACAATTTAGCAGGAGTTAAACAAAAAGCATTTGGAAATTCTAGAACAATTGTGGTCTTTTTGCCTGTGATATTACCAGGCTGATCTACAAAGATTTCCTAACAAGCTATCCCAATGACCCTGGCATCTCCATACTATCAAATCTTAATCAGCAGGCTACTATAACTAGCAGGAAAATGAAATGCAACAGTTAGCCACTGTAACAACACCAATAAATTCCTACATAAATCTCTTATCAGTACCGATTCTGCATCATCTATAAGGCATCTGTCAAAGCATCAATCAACTTCGAGTCCCATATTAATATCCCATTACACAATTCACAACTCTATGGCCAGTAAGAGACCACAATCCCTTCCTCACTGCAGATCAATGTAAATCAATCATCCTTAGTACAGAATTCCCAAGAGCACAGTTTTATGATACTCTACCTTCACTCTCCGCCCTAGAGTTCCATGCACAGCACTTTAAGTATTTAATGTTATAATCTTCTCTAAAGGGGCCAATATGTGACTGATTGAGAAAGCCTGCAAGTGGAAACGAAACTTCCCAAGCAGGCAGATACTGCTATCCTAGCATATTTTTCCTCTTCCAAAGTACAAGAGACAAAGGTCTCCCGAGGATACTTTATACTTCAAAAAGGACATAATGTCCATATAAATTTTATGGGTGACAACACCAGGTCTTAATAAGTAATTCAGTACTGGTTACAGTTCAGGGAGAAATACAGATGGAAAGAGAAAATGAAACTAGAACAATTCCTAAAACAGGAAGTATGGTACCATTATTGCAACAAAAATAATACACCTGTCACCAACAGGACCCCTTGAAGTCAGGAACTGATCAGAGAGAAATACACACCTGGATTTAACCCGGAACAGTGTTCAAGATCTTACAACTTCATGGGAGGTAAGAAGGCTTAAATAAGAGGAATTCTTGTAAGACTTAGACCAAGCAAGAAAAAAAGAACATAATAGACAGAAATCACAACTGGAAAGGGGGGGAGGAATAAGAACAAGTTAACAAAATCAATTCAGGCACTTAAAAGAACTGAAAAGTTAAACAAAGTCAAACAACAATTAGACTCATTGGAAATGGAAGAACTCCAAAATAAGATAAAATAAATCAAACAAAACAAAACCACACTGAAAACAAACACAACCAAAAAAATTGGGCATCAAATCAGAAAAGAAACACACAGGATGGTAATAGCAATAGAAAAAAATAATAAATTGCTACCATAATTATTGAACATTCTATTTATTTATTAAATTTATATGCCACCCATCTCATCTAGTGGGGACTTTAAGCAGTTTATAACCAAGTAAAAGGAATAAGATAAAACATTAAATAATAAATATTTACATTAAAAATAACAAATCAGGACCCATGGTGTGGAAGTGGAGTCTCAGTCCATTAATCACCTCCAGTGTGACAAAGCCTCATTTTACAATGTATTTTTAAAAACTATACTACATCTTACCTCTTGAATCTTTATTTTTGATCTACTTTGTACAATGCTCAAGCAATAATAAAAAATAATTAAATGTCCCTCAAACAAAATCTTGCATGACATTATTTTGATTACAGTAGTAGTATGTTTTATCTACAACAAAACCTATATAGGTTTTAAATGCAGGTAAAACAAAGCAGGTTCTCCAGCAGGTGCTGGAGAAGACTCCCGTGAGTCCCTTGGACTGCAAGGTGATCAAACCAGTCAGTCCTAGAGGAGATCAATCCTGACAGCTCTTTAGAAGGCCAGATCCTGAAGATGAAACTCAAATATTTTGGCCACCTAATGAGAAGGAAGGACTCACTGGAGAAGAGCCTAATGCTGGGAAAGATTAAGGGCAAAAGAAGAGGGAGGCAACAGAGAATGAGATGGCTGGATGGAGTCACTGAAGCAGTGGGCATGAGCTTAAATGGACTCTGAGGGATGGAAGAAGACGGGAAGGCCTGGAGAACGTTGTCCATGGGGTTACAATGGGTTGGACACGACTTCACAACTAACAACAAACAAAGCAGGCTGGATTAAAAATAAAATCCATTAAAACACAAGAAAAGACATATCAACCCGGAGTCCTTCGGGAGTGGGCGGCATACAAGACCAATAAATTCAATTCAATTCAATTCAACCCTAGGCCTGGGACCAAAGCCATGTTTTAAGGGCTTTCTGGATTTCTGGAGATGGGCATCACAGACGAGATGGGTGACATATAAATCAAGCAAGCAAACAAGCAAACAAACTCCATAGAAGTGTGGAGACCATGACAGAGAAGCTTGCTATCCTGGTTTCACATGATCACAATATTTAACAGTATAGTCTCTGGAAGAAAAAAAAACCCTCAATTTTTATCACTCATATAGTAATAAATAAAAAAGAGTTTTAGGCTAGTGTGTGGATTTGTTGTAATCTATCTATTCTTATCCATTCAAACAATTCTGGAGTCTGTATGTCTGTGCGTGTGTGTTTTTAAAGACAGAAAATTATAATGGCTAACAAATGCACACAGTAGTGACACAGATGGCAATGCTCAAATTACCCTTATGAAATAAAGCCTGAATTTTCTTTCTATTTTTATACATTTTAATTGACAAGAAATATTTGGTTTGCCTGGGTCCTGAAGCATGAAAATGAGCTTGTGCGAATCAAGTTTAAATTTAAAAGCAGTGTGAAATGAGCTGCTTATAAGGGCTTCCAATTACAGAGTTAATGCTATTTTAATTTACAGAAAAGTTACTGATTTCTTGCAATTTACAAGTAAATCTGTCCTAAGTGGTGAATAGTAAATCTGACCTTTCCAAATTCACAGCTTGTTGTTGGTGTTACTGTTGTTTCAATAAGTGACTATTCCTAATATGCCTATTATTTATAAATTTAAATTATCTAAAATAATGTTGTTTCATACTGACTTTCTGTCTCGAGGAAACTAATTTCGGTAGTGCTTATTCACAGAACAATTCGTTTTTCTCAAATTTGATTTCATTTTTTGTTTGTGGTGCAATGGTTAATGTTTATCCTCAACCCCAGAAATTCAAGGGGGAGGGCTACAAGGACATGATATCACCCACCCAGAGTAAATTAGTTAGGTTGTATTGAAATCTCTTAACCCAACTCACTTCATAGGGTGGTGATAGAGATAAAATGAAAAGAGAGTCAGGTCTGAATTGTCTTGAGCTCTTAACGAAAAGTCAGAATATAAACATAGGAAATGGAATTAATAAAACACATTGAGATACCCAGTATATTTGGATTAATTTCAATCTGTCACCCTCCCTGATGCTGAATGTTTGAGAATACAAGAGCAGCCATTATTCTTGATTAATGGAAGTTAGGATGTCAAAGGCTTCATTTTTTTGCTGGAAGCCAAAAGAAAGGGCAGGTATGCAGTGTTATGTGATAAAAATAATTGACTTTGGGGCAAGGTGTCATTAAGGAGCTGATTACAACCAGCTCTGTTCTTTGTGACATCTGATTAGGAAATACCATGCATAATCTAAACCGATACTTGAATGTAGTGAGGTCCTTATGTTGATGATAAATCGTGATAAAATGAGAACTGCTGTGGTTGAAAAATTCTTAGTTTGGGAAGCAAGAGAATTGCCTGCCCCGGTTAGAGTTGCAATCAGCCCGGAAGGAAGGAATTCACGGTTTTGAGTGTTCCTGAATCCAGTGTTGTGACTTTCAGGTAGACTCCACAGCTATAAATCCCTATTATCAATTTAGGTTGGTACATCAGACCCTTATAAGCAGTCCCTCCTGCAATAAGTTATAAGTTTAATACAGAGATTTAGGCACTGATCGCTTCAAGATTGAATTATCGTAATGCATTTTTTTTTTGTGGAAATACCCTAGGAACTAATCCAGAAGTTTCAATTAGCATAGAGTGCAGGAACTAAATTATGAACGTTTTATAAATTTTAAATATTTAAATAATTACAACCTATTATATCAAAGAAGATTTGCCCCAAGCTATTAGTCTGGTAGTAATCCATATTCAAGGTGTTAGACGAAGTCCTAAACAGCTTTGGATCGATTACTGTTATTCTGTTTATTTTACTGTATTTATAATCCATACCAATCTCAAAGGAGTATGCGTGGGACACAATGTCAACAAAAATAACACGATAATACCGTGAATAGCTGAAATCAGAACAAAACTGAAAGCAAACGTGAGCATAAAAAGTGAAAGTAAAACTAATCAGTTAACTATGACCAAAAGGACACTGAAATAAAATGACGTTAACCAGTTTATGGAATTACAACAAAATGAGACTGCAAATATTCTTGGGCTGTGGGGTATGAAGTTGGGGCTATTACAGGGGAACCCTGCTTGTCTCATCCAAATCTTGAAAATCTCATAATAGGAAAGAACTTTTAGCAGTTTTTTTCTTATAGGTGGGTGGGTGGGTGGGTGGGTAGGTAGGTAGGTAGGTAGGTAGGTAGGTAGATGATAGATAGATAGATAGATAGATAGATAGATAGATAGATAGATAGACAGACAGACAGACAGACAGACAGATTGATTCTATATTCAGGGCTTTAAAAGAAATCACCAGTTTTATTGGGCTGAGACGTTTCTTGGAAACCAGAGATCATTTATGCTGTTTTGGCCGTTCCCAGACATTTTCTTCCTTCCTTCCTTCCTTCCTTCCTTCCTTCCTTCCTTCCTTCCTTCCTTCCTTCCTTCCTTCCTTCCTTCTCTTTCTTTCCTTCCTATCTATCTATCTATCTATCTATCTATCTATCTTTCTATCTATCTTTCTATTTATCCTAAACACTTGTTAACCACTGTATTCCCTCACAAATATGGATAAGCTAGTCTAGTTTTCTTTTATCCCATTTTAAAATTACTTTATGTATACACACACACACACGAACAAACAAAACTTTGAATTCTATACCTCAGTGCAAGACTTTCATGGCAGAATATAATTTAAAACAAACAAAAGCTCTGTATTTCAACAATTCAAATTCTACGCAAAATTAATTACCTAGTGTTGTATCTAATCTTTAAATCAAGCCATGATTCTTTCTTTCAAGTAATCTGAAATACAAACCGTGATTGCCTGTTTTCATTTTCACATGCCATTTTAAGGCAAAAGAATGGTTTGCCAATTTAGACATCAAATATGACATACAATTGCTCATTAATTTGTTATAATTTGATTTTACATCATTACCAATGAAAGTACGTGTTCCATGTGGTATATGTTATGTGCATTAATTCATATACTTTAGAATTAGCAGAAACCAGCATATGCTAAGAAACATCATAATATGTTTATGAATAAGAAATACAATTTTTGAAATGTTTCTGAAGACAGTGTTAATCATGGTAAACCTCTACATTCCATTATGCCTCATGCATGTCGGAACATGCATTTTGCCATTAACAAGAGGGACAAAAGGTGGATACTTTGCTACAAAAAAGAGCTTAGCTCAAGTTTATTTTGTCTGTCATACAAACAAACAGGGACTAAGAAAAGGAAACTTACAAGCGTAGGTTGCATCTAGTTGCTCATATCAACTGAACTGAGAGAAAGGTGGAGTATTAAAACATCATTCTATTTGGAAAAAAAAAACGCACAGACTGTTAGTAATGCAACTCTCCAGTTGAATAACCAGCCTTCATTGATTCAAAATTCCCAAACTGGGTGTCCTGAAATATGTTAGAACTGGTGTGTCTGACTCACAGCCCATAGGCGGCCCTGAACAGCTAGTAATTCAATACACACACACACACACACACACACACACACACACACACACACACACTGGGAGGAGCCGGATCAATACATGTATCTTGGCTTTCACTCAGGTTGCATCCTGGATACTGACTGGGAGTAAAAACCATTTAACAAATTACATGGACAATCCGGACAGATTATTCATTTGATTATTCCAGAAATCTGTTTTCAGATGGAAAAAGGTCAGGCTGCTGATTTGAAGATTTGAAGTAGCGCCAATTTTCTTTCTATTCTGTTTTGGTTCCACCCCCCACCCCCCAGCATCCCAGAGAAGTTTTGCTTCTCTGCAACGTTTGAAGAGAGTCATTTATTTTGAGAAGTAATTTATTTTGTTTATAACATTACTTTTGAAATCCCATGTATGCATTAATTTTTAATTTGGTTAGGAACTGCCGAAACAAAATTGACCGTTGTCTTACCTGAACGGTCCTTCTATGGGTGCTGCGAAGGGAATCCAATCATGGGTTAACTTAGCCCTCTAGCCTTGAGACTGAGTATGCAAATTTCAAAGTCACGCCTCCTCTGACTGGACTTCCGTTTCCATTCAGTTCTCGTACGAAGTCCACTGAAGGAACAATATGTCAATTGTCAATCAAGCCGCAGGCCATCCGGCACTACCTAGTCGAATCCAGTCAGAAATAAGAAAGTCACAGAGTCACGATCAAAATGGAGCCCTGACCAGCCGAAACTGCGGGCGGGTTTGGATTCCCTTCGCAGCACCCATAGAAGGACCGTTCAGGTAAGACAATGGTCATTCTCCTGTGTGCTGCTCCGGGAATCCAATCATGGGATATGCCAAAGCAATTAAGTCCCAGGGCGGGAGCTAGGCTGGTCAGGCTCCTCCGCAGACGGAAGGACCCTTTGCAACACTCTCCGCCCAAAGGACGCCTCAGCCGAGGCAAAGACATCAATCTTGTAGTGGCGAATAAAAGGTGAGGGCGACGCCCAGGTGGCCGCCCTGCAAATCTCTTCTACAGACGCTTGCGTCGCCCAGGCCGCTGTGGTGGCCGCACTCCTGGTGGAATGAGGAGTGATCCGCCTTGGAACCGGTCTGGAGTGGGTGTCATACGCCAACGCAATGCAAGCTTTCAACCATCGGCCGATGGTGTGGGAGGACACCTTCTGTCCCATTGAAGACGGCTGGAAGGAGACGAACAGAGCCTCTGATCGTCGGAACGATGCAGTGCATTTCACATAGCGACGAAGAGCCCTGCGAACATCCAGATGGTGCCACTGGCGTTCCTGCGGATGAGACGGGTGAGGACAAAAGTCCGGCAGGACAAGTTCCTGAGTCCTGTGAAACAACGAGTTTATCTTTGGAAGAAAGGTCGGATCCAAACGAAGCACCACCCTGTTCGGGTGGAAGATGCAAAGATCCGCACGAACAGAAAGGGCTGCTAGCTCTGACACCCTCCTGGCCGATGTTATGGCTACCAGAAAAGCCGTCTTGAGCGTCAATAATCGGAGGCTGATGGAATGGAGAGGTTCAAAGGGGGTAGCTGTTAGGGCCCTGAGAACCAAGGTCAAATCCCACGTGGGATAACGGTGTACCGTCGGCGGTCGTAAGTTGGAAGCACCCTTAAGGAAGGTCCGAACCCGCGAGTGCTGAGATAAGGAGCGGCCTTGGCCACCCCCGACCACCGTCGACAAGGCTGTGACCTGACGGCGAAGCGTGTTTGGCGCCAACCCTTTGTTGAGGCCGGACTGCAAGAAATCCAGAACTTGGGGCACCGAGGCCTTGATGGGATCGACCCCGGTGCGCCGGCACCACCGACAGAAGGCCTGCCAGGTAGCCTCGTAAATACGGGTAGTTGACGGGCGACGGGCCGCTTGAATGGTAGAAATGACTTCATCCGAATAGTGAAGGGCCGCTAGCATCACCCGCTCACGTGCCACACGGCTAACTGCAACAGCTGAGGGCTCGGGTGCAGGAGAGCCCCTTGGTTGAGCTGAATCCTGTCGTCCGGAATCCTCCAAGGACGCGAAACGGACAGATGGATGAGGTCTGCGTACCAGGGACGTCTGGGCCACATCGGAGCGACCAGCAGTACTTCCGCCTGTTCCGCCAAGATCTTCTGAATGACCGACGGAAGGATCGGGAGAGGAGGAAAGGCATAAAGAAGGCCGGCCGGCCACCGACTGCGTAGAGCGTCTACTCCCTCCGCCCCCGGAGTCTGGTATCGGGAGTAAAACCGGGGAAGCTGCGCGTTGTGCGGGTGAGCAAACAGATCCACCTCGGGTAGGCCGAAGCGGCGAGAGAGTTCCTGGAAGAGAATGGGGTGGAGCTGCCACTCCCCCTGATCCACAGTCGCTCTGCTCAGCCAGTCCGCCTGAGTGTTGGCTTCGCCTGAGATGTGCTCCGCCCGAATCGATGAGAGTCTGGGCTCCGCCCAATGGAACAACCTTTCCGCTTCCAGCATCAGAGCTCTGGACTGTGTTCCCCCTTGGCGGTTGATGTGGGCCTTGGAGGCCACATTGTCGGTCAAAATTAACACATGGCAATGAGATACAATGTCCCGAAACTCCAGGAGAGCTAGACGGATGGCCCGCAACTCCAGCCAGTTTATGCTGTTTGTCAGCTCCTGATCTGACCAGCGACCTTGGGCCACTCTGTCCAGGGCATGGGCCCCCCATCCAAATAAACTGGCGTCCGTTGTAACTTGAACGCGGTCCGGCTCCTTGAATGGACATCCCCGGAGGAGCCTGGACGACATCCACCAATGCAGGGACCACCTGGTCTTGCCCGGAAGCTGCACCTTGATGCGGGAATGACTGGTATGCGCTCTCTGGAAGGGCAGCAGAAACCACTGGAGAGGGCGCGCATGGAACCTGGCCCAGGGCACCACGCCGATGCAGGAGATCATCTTTCCTAGCAGTTTGGACAGCGACAGCAGTGGTACTCGCCGTTGAGATAGCACATGGTGTGCCAGATGGTATATGCTCTGCCTCCTTTCCGGGGACAGGAAAACCTCACACGACATCGAGTTGATGGTGGTTCCCAGATGAAGGAGGGACGTGGTTGGACGCAGATGGCTCTTGGGCAGGTTGAGGACAAACCCATGGTTTCGCAATGAGTCCATCGTGACCTGTAGGTCTTGGAGAGCCTGATCTCGAGAATGCGACAACACCAACACGTCGTCTAAATAACAATTGATGCGTATTGGAATTGAGCGAAGGGAAGCTGCCAACACTGCCAGAAGTTTGGTGAACGTGCGCGGGGCCGAGGAGAGGCCGAATGGCAAGGCCCGGTATTGATAATGGCGGCCGTTGAAGTGAAACCGCAGGAACTTCCGATGTGCCGGATGAATGGGCACATGGAGGTATGCTTCTTTGATGTCTATAGAAGTCATCATGTCGCCTTGGCGGATGGAAGCCAATATGCTCTTTAGAGACTGCATTTTGAATTTTTGGTATTTGATATGCTGATTGAGCTGTTTCAAATCTAGGATTGCCCTCCATCCCCCGGAGTTCTTTGGTACCAGGAACAAGATGGAATAAAACCCTAGGCCTTCCTGCCCCTTGGGTACTTGTTCTATGGCCCTGATGGTGAGAAGATGGAATATCTCGGCGTCCAAAAGGCGCCGTTTCGACGGGCACCTGGGCACAGGGCACCTGATGAACCTCCTCGGGGGGATGGATAGAAATTCTAGAGTGAGACCCAAGCTCACCACTTGAAGGGCCCAGGCATCTGATGTGAGCTCCGCCCATTGGTGGGCGAAGGCCAAGAGACGTCCTCCTATGGCCCCTACCTCCTGCGAGTCAGCGGTATCTACGAAAGGAACGGTTGCCCGCTCCTCGGGAGGACTGTCTACTCTGCGCCTGACCCTGCTGGCGCCCCCTGTCTCTGGCCCCAGCTCGGTCCTGGCCACGGTCCTGTGCCTGGGAGAACCCCCTGGTGTAGTTGGGGACATAGGGGGTGGAAGTAAACCCCGAGTCCCCAGACCGAAAGGGCTGCCGCCTACTATAAGGCTGTGGCCTTCTAAGTACACGGGCGCTAGTGGAGGGAAGCACCTTGCGTTTGTCCCGAGTCTCAATGAGAATGGGATCCAGCACTGCACCAAACAAGGCCCCGCCCTTGAAGGGTGTGGATGCTAGGCGCCACTTAGATTTGACATCAGCTTGCCAGTGGCGGAGCCAGAGCAAGCGGCAAGAGGCTACATTGGAAACCACGGCTCGGGATGCAAATTTTGCCGCGCTAAGGGTGGCATCTGCAGAATACTCTAAGGCCGCTATCAGCTTGGTGACATCCTGATGGAGGCACAGTTCCTCCGGGTCCAGCCTTTCCTGTAGTTGTCTCAGCCAAACTAAGGAAGTCCTATTAAAGAAGGAAGCTGCAGTAGCGGAACGCAAGGCCCACGCCGCTGCCTGATGAGTTTTACGAATGACCGATTCGGCCTTGCGGTCCTCGGCCTTCAATCCTTCTGAAATTTCAGAAGCAAGAGCAGCAATGGGAGCATCCACCGTGGGAAACTGGAGGAGTGCCTCCAGCTCAGGGGAAGATGTGTAAAGTTTCCTATCTCCGGACCCTGGAGGCTTAACTGCGGTCGGTTCATCCCACTGCTTCTGGATTAAATCAAGAAAAAGCTTGGGAGATGGGATAAAATCCTGCAAGGCCACCTGCTCAGCAAAGAGCCGCTCGGTGGCATCCAGGCCCACAGCAGCACTTTCTCCAGAAACCGCCTCCCCCATGTGGGCGGTAGTCTTGGCCTTATACAGCAGAGACTTGAAAAGAGTGTGCCTGAAGAGCCCAGGGGCAGTAGGCTGATCCATAGGTAGGCCCTCATCACCAGAAAAATCCCTATCCGGGATTTCACCTTCCTCCACTAAAGGAGATTGTGCACTAAACACAGAGGGGAAAGGGGAAGGAGGATCCGTTTGCAGGATGGAAGAATCCCCTTGCAGTGCCTGAGGAGCTAGGCCCGAGTAGGCCAGAGTAGGCCTGGAGGCCTGGGATCTACGCATTAATTCCGCATCCACCCCTCTGGAAATAGCCTCTGAGATCATGCTGTAAAAATCAGCAGGAAGGCCCAAATCCCGGCTCTCCAGAGGCCTGAGGCCTGAAGCTGTGGGGGTGAATGTGGCAGAAGGCCCAGCGTGTGGAGGCGAACGAAGAGAAGCCCCACTAGCCTCAGAAATAATTGGGGGAGATTGAGGCCCGAAAACCCCTACCTCAGGAAGAGGGGCCTGGGGAAGCTGAATATCAGGGTACCAACCCTGCTCAACGACTCGCACCGGAGAAACAGGCTGCTGAATCAGAACCGGAGGGGAACAAATGGGAGCCCCAGATGCCTTGGGGGGAGCCTTGGCCTTATCTTTGCGCTTGTGCGACTTATCCCGAACAGTAGATGAGGCTCGAGGCCTGCTACTGGAAGCCCTGGTCGTGGCCTTGCTAGGCCCAGGGTTATCCCCCCCCCTCGCCAGGGGAACGGGGCTCAGAAACTGGCCCGACAGTACCTTGCACTACCGATTGATCAGCCATAGTATGAATTTGAAAGAGCTCAATCAGCGAAATAAAGGAATGCAATTACAAAGGACTCGCCAAGAACACCACGTGGAAGCAGAGACAAAGAGAGAAGCGACCTCCTTCCTGAGTCAGCAACCTCGAGTGAGGGAAAAGGGAGGGGCGAAAGCAGCGCGCAGACTCAAGCGCGCGAATAATTCTGCCTTCCCATCCCCAGACATTATCACGCATGCGTGAAATTGCTTCCAAATAAGGCAGCCGGCATCAAAGGCGCGAAATTTAAAAGAAACGGCAGGGAGAAATCCCAAACAGCCGATCCATGCAATCCTCCGGCAGCCGCTCCAGCGAGGGCAGAAGGGAGGGAGGCAGGGGGGAGGAGAGGAACAGCCCCGATAAGCCACAGCTTCGGATCTGACCGCGCCCGTAGGCGGGTGCTATCCGGTGTGGGAAGGCGGCGCTGGAGAGACTCAGCTTCCCTGCGCGCCAAACTCAAAGGGAGGACAGGCGGAGAAGCCGTTTGGGAACGACAAGATCGCCCCACGCTCCAGCTGCAGTAATCCGATATCCCTGCAAAGGGAGTAGTGAGAGAGGAATCGGCTGGCAGAAAACTGCCGCTTTACCTCCAACCAGCAAGAAATCCACAATGAAAAAACCAAGGAAATCCAGTATTAATCCTGAGAAATTATCAATTAGTCAAGAGAGAATTGAAATAGGTCTCGTAGGCTTGGACTGAGTAAGAGAAACTGAATGGAAACGGAAGTCCAGTCAGAGGAGGCGTGACTTTGAAATTTGCATACTCAGTCTCAAGGCTAGAGGGCTAAGTTAACCCATGATTGGATTCCCGGAGCAGCACACAGGAGAACTGGGGAAATCGCAACATATTCGAAAAAAAAATACTGAAGCACTACAGAATAAAACAAGTTGGGATAGGGTAATTCTGTAAAAAAGTGTACCCAAAAAGGTGCTCCAAGCAATTTAATCCAAGGCGTTGGACAAACAACAAACAAACTGGGTAAATGCTGGATTTCTGGGGGGGAGGGGGGAATCTTATCCCAAAGGACAGGTGCCAGAAGGCATGCTTCCTCTGTCCCCAGAGATGGCACTATTTAATGGAAGGAACCTGGAGTGCGCCAACTCTGCCAGCATATTCAAGTTGGGTACAAACCATGGGAAATAGGCTGTTCCTCAAATGGCCTGGCCCTATGCCACATAGGGTTTTATAGATGATGACGAGCATCTGGAATCGAACCTGGAACACAATCTGCAAACGAAGTCCATTTAGGAAGACGATCCTCGTGTCAGCTTTTTTTTAGGACAAATTTTCTTTGCTGAAAAAATGTACCGTATTTTTCGGAGTATAAGATGCACCTTTTTTCCTCAAAAAAGAGGCTGAAAATCTGGGTGCCTCTTATACACTGAATACAGCACTTTTGCCTCCCTAAGCTCCGCCCCTTCACCAAAATGGCCGTGCATAGCCTTATAAAGGCTTTCAGAGAGCTCCTAGGGGCTGGGGAGGGCAGAAATGAGCAAAAAATGGGCCATTGTTTGTCCCCCCAGGCCCCAGCAGCACTCGATAAGCCTCCATAAGTCTATGCGTGAAATTTTTTTGACAAAAAACAGGCCCGTTTTTGCAAAAAAAACAGGCTGTTTTTTGCTCCTTTTTGGCCCCCACACCCCTCCAGGAGCACTCTGCAAGGCCCCCCCCCCAGACTATTCATGCCTTTTATTTGAAAAAAAACAGGCACTTTTTTGCAGAGTGCAAAAACTTTTTCTTTTTCTTTTGGAAAGCTCTTTAACTGATGAGAATTACATTGATCAAGTGCTGTGCCAGCAGAAACAAAGTCTTAAGGTTTGTCAGCAATTTCCTTCACCAGCACATCTACCTACCTACCTACTCTCTCTCTCCCTACCTACCTACTGTATTTCTCTCTCTCTTTCTATTCTCTCTCAATCCCTCTACCTACCTACCTACCTACCTACCTACCTACCTACCTACACACACACTCTCTCCCTCTACCTTCTTTATTTCTCTCTCTCTCTCTCTCCCTCTACCTACCTACCTACTGACTCTCTCTCCCTACCTATCTACTGTATTTCTCTCTCTCTCTTTCTATTTCTTTCTCTCTAGCCCGCTATCTACCTACCTACCTACACACACTCTCTCTCTCCCCCTACCTACCTACTGTATTTGTCTCTCTCTCTCCCTATCCCTACCTACCTACTCTCTCTCTCCCTACCTATCTACTGTATTTCTCTCTTTCTTTCTATTTCTTTCTCTCTATCTCTCTACCTACCAACCTACACATTCTCTCTCCCTCCCTACCTACCTACTGTATTTCTCTAGCTATCTATCTCTATTTCTCTCTATAAATATCTACCTACCTACCTACCCACCCACCCACCCACCCACTGCATTTCTCTTTCTTTCTCTTCCTCTCTCTCCCTCTATCTACCTACCTACTTTTTTTTTAATTTGCCTCTTCAAAACCTTGGGGCATCTTATACTCTAGTGCGTCTTATACTCCGAAAAATAAGGTAAGTTACCAACACAGTGTCTTGAACAGATACTGAGAGATAAATGTATGCAGTGCTATAATGGAGCTCATAATTCCTTGACACCAGAAGAACCAAGAAACACATTGATAAGGAAAATGATTCTGGAATTGCTCTGGGAACATTAAATTGCAGGACAGAAATATCACGTTCAACTATATTATTATCAAATATTATCATAGCTCTGGGCTCTTTTTGGTCATGCAGGACCACAGAAAGAAGACCACGAAAATACTAAAGTACATATAATGGAACTTATGTTTGGGATTTGTGCGTCTGAATGCACACATCTTCTATTGCTTGAAAAAAATCCATACCAAATACTTTCCAATCTTATGCTCTGTCATCTCTTGTGAAATCGTAAGAAAATATCAATTATATAAAATGAGTACTTCATTACTAGTTAAATCTCTAGATCATGATGCATAATAAGTGAAAAAATAGAATAAAGAGCAATTGCAAAGGAGATCTGAGAAGCCATGTGATAAGGTGGCAGGAATACAAATTTTCTTCAAGTTTCCGGCTATGTTTTGATGAAGTAGCTTTAAGCAGGGTTCTTATTTTGTACAGAATCCAAAGATCTAAGTGGAGAGAATTTTGAGAACAAGTTTGGGTAAACTTTTAGGAACCAGGATTTTGTAGCATTGTGCTAATGAAATTTTTACCATTTTTCAGTTTTGTGGGAATTATATATGCTATTTCTGTGTGTGTTTGTGTGTGTGTGTGTGTGTGTGTGTATGTATGTACACATAGACACACAAAACAGACTGTTTTTACTGAAACCTAGTTGCAAAGTAACAAATATAGATGTCTCATACAAACAACAGAAAAGCAAAATTAATGAAATGTGCGCTCTTTCAAGAAAACCACTGGCTTTTTGTACTGATATCCTGACATGAGATATAAGTTGTCTGATCACAATGCACTTTCGTTATTTGTTCTTCCGTACCCCACCCAACCTCAAGTACTTGTGATGACAGAGTTTGTGGTGGCTGCCTCCAGGTTGTTTTAGTTAGAGACTGACAAAAAAATAGAGCCTCATCTACAAACAGTGCATAAAGGAATTGGGACAAAATTCAAAGAACTACACGTAACATAGAAGGAATGAGTGTTTTTTCCTCTGAATTGCAACTCAGTGTAGCTACCCATTTGAAGACTTAAGCAAGCCAGCCAGCTTAAAGCATGTATGTTGAAGTTAGTTATTTCATATTTTTCTCTGAAATGTTCACTCAATGCACTCTTAAGCAATAGAAAGGTTAACAAGTATACTTGATTTTGTTCATGGAGTAATAATGAAACTTACAAACTTTTATGTAGGAATAGACTCATAGGTACAGTAGTAGTGCATTGTCAAACAAACCTCCTTATTATTAATAGTGATACCAGGAAGGCAATTTTATTGACATCATACGGATGATTGGAAAATAAAATGTTATAAATAGCTTTATTTGAAGGCATGCCTTGAAGCCATATAGTTTTATCAGCTGCTCCATGCTTTTACACTTAATATTCAAAGTAAGGAAAGCAAGAAAAACCAAAGACACAAGTATAGTTTAGGCAAAATCTGGCTCAAAAACAGCAACTGTGAGAGAGACCTTGGAGTCCTAGGACAATCACTAAAACATGAGCCAGCAGTGTGCAGCAGCAGCCAAAAAATCTAATATAATGCTTGATTGTATAAACAGAGTCATAGAATCAAAACTACATGTAATATTAGTATTTATAAATCCTTAGCAAGGCCACGCCTGGAATACTGTATCCAGTTTTGGTCACCACATTTTTTTTTAAAAAAAATGTTGAGACTGGGAAAAGTACAAAGAAGAGCAACTAAGTTTATTAGGGGCCTGGAGATAACAACATAAGAAGAATGGTTGCAGGAATTGGTTATGGTCAATCTAGAGAAAAGTACTGGGGGTGACATGATAGAGGTATTCCCGTATTTGGGGCGCTGCCACAAAGAAGAGAGGGTCAACTTATTTTCCAAAGCACCAGAAGGCAAGACAAGAAACAATGGGACAAGCAACCTGGAATTAAGGAGAAACTTTCTAATAGTGAGGACAATTAACCAGTGGAGCAGCTTGCCGTCAGAAGTTGTAGGTGTTTCATCACTGTAGGTTTTTAAGAAAAGACTGGCTAGCCATCTATCTGAAATGGTATAAGTTCTCCTTCTTCAGCAGGGGACTGGACTGGAAGATAGTTAAGGTCCCATTCAGCTCTATTTTGATTGATTGATTGATTGATTGAGTTACGGTCCTTACTTCTAAAAAAGGTGTGCTGCATTGCCCCAATGATCAACAAGTCATCTACCAACAATGGGGCAATACCTTGAATTCTACTCTCACAGGATTCTTGTTTCATCCCTGACAATCACCAATGGCTCCAAAGAAGAAATATATCCACTACAATTCTAAACATAGAAGGTGCTTTAAATCAATAATGAGTAATTTTATTCTCTCAAATTTTTTACCATTATTGCTCTGTTGAAACTTCAAACAAATCATTTCAACGTTTCTAATTTCAGTAGCATGCTTCTCTGTAGTTAAGGAGGTAGAAAACCTCTAACTTTACTCCTCTGCTTCTTTCAAGAACATTTAAGTCACATAGAATAATATATTTTTGAAGAGCTGAAATTACTCCAGGAAAGCTTATTTTGTAGGGTCAGTTCAAAGTGGAAAAGGTCCCCCTCCCCAGCAAATCTGTAGCTCCTGATATGCATGTCCCAAATCCTATGTACATTCTGTTCACAAATTTATACTTTTCACTTGCCTTTCATTTACAAGTATATGTACCATTCCAATACTGACACACTCCCACACAGTGAAAAGGCTTTTAAATAATCTCTCCACTCACATCAGTGGAGAGTACTATTAAGCTTGATTGGAGTCTTCGGAAAAACTTTTCAAGGAAAAATTGTCCCACTGCTAAAGGGGAGGTTGGCCTTTCTCTCCACAACACTGACACACATCAAACATGCTTCTCGCACAGCTAGGGTGTAATTAGGCTGCCTTAAATGACCTCTAGGCAGAAAAATGGGATAAAAACAAAATAAATAATATATAAAGTAGACTCCAACTACATCAAGAGAAGCTATTTACAATTCTTATGGTGATCGTAAGTGAGAAGTGGTCCCTATCATTAATTTCAACTACTTTTCTAGGCCCAGAGAGACAGAAATTAGAGAAGAATCTTGAAGACCAAATCCCCATCCCTCAATTAAACCTGACATCAACAGATTAAAATATCTCTGGATAGCTGTTTGTATTCAGTTTCTTTTCAATACTGTGTTTTAATTGTTTTTCATGATTGTTCACTGACTGGGCAGTGGAACACTGAGATGGGCAGTTATACACACTGAACAAATGAAAGAATGAATAAATTCTACACCACGGCAAGGAAAACCCTTCTTACTAGATGCAGGGAACACCAACAGTGTTAAATAAATATCTGCATAGGAAAGGTACAGATGTGTGTATGGGTGTGTACATTCCTTATCTACATTGCCACTGCACAAATTAAACAATTATTGACTTGATTTTTATAGCTGCCCATCTCATGTATAAGTCTCTAGGTGGCTTACAATAAAATAGTTAAAATACACAATATAAAAATAAAAACACAGCAGCTGAGTGTCATAGAAATAATCCTCCTCCAAGCTAAGATACAAGCTGAATCACACCCTCCAGGCCCCAGTCTTGAAGCCCTGCAAAAAGGCATCAGGATTGGGGCTGATATATTATCTCAGGTGGAATGATGTCCTTCAGGGCCGGAGCCACGGCAGAAAAGGCTGTCCTCCTGGGTTGTGTGAGCTGATGCTCCTTAGCTACTGGGATCCAGAATATGTCTCTCCTGCCAGACCAGAAAATGTTAACAAAATATTCAATGGGAGTCAGTTATACTTTAGAAAATTTGTAGTTATCAATTATCTCCTTCCACATTGATTACAGGACAGGACATAGCTCACATCATTGTATGCTTCTGCCTGTTCAAATTTGTTGACTGGAATTGTACCATCAAATAACTTTTTTCTTCTTGCCTTGCTTCAAAATTCCTACCCTTAAGGGGAAGATTTAACAGAAGGGGACAGTGACATCTTTCGACTAAATTAAAATTAGTAACTCTTAATCTAAAGATGAAGTCATTGCATACAAACTAAATAGGATATTTTATGGTCACCAAAGGATGCAATATACTTCTTTCAGAGGTTAGAAATGTTGTGCATCCATGCACACATAACAACCAACCACAGAATTTGCTAAGATGTTTTAAGTAGATTTGAAGTGTATCTATTATTATTTTTCCAGCAGTTTAATAATCAAAACTGGAAGCTAGACCCATATGCACACTTATCATGAAATCCAAGGAGAGGATTTAAAAATTATTATTCATGCAAGAGACAAATTACTATCCTATTTTACTACCTGATGTTTTCTCCTTTTGTTTCTAAAACTGCAGGTTGATTATTTATTTTAAAATTACCTACTTGTAATCATTAAAAACAAATCTCATTCCCAAGGCTGGTTGGAAGTCAAAGTCTTCCAGGCAATAATTGCAGTTCAGTAAACACAATCATAGATGCAAAAACTATGTTCCTAGACAGCCAATTATTTCAATACTATGTAGCTTCATTTGGAAAATTGTACCTGAAGGGATAGGATACATTTTACTTTTAAAGGAAAGATAAAAACAATCAAAATCTAGGGAAAAATGTTAATTCTTAAAGGATCATATGAACAGAGAACTGAGATCATTAACAAATCTTATATTTTGAAGTTCCAAAGAAAATGGTGAAGATATGTTTATTCTATGCCATGTTTCCCTTAAACTATTCTTCCCACCCACACCACTCCCTAGTCATCTTAATCAAATTTAAATAGGCAGCCTAATACAAGCTAAATTGCTGTGTGTGTGTGTGTGTGTGTGTGTGTGTGTGTGTGTGTGTGTGTGTGTGTGTATGTATGTATGTATGTATGTATGTATGTATATATATATATATGTATAGGGCGAAAGATTTAAATTAAACTTACAACATCCACTGCATTCAAAGAAAACATATACAAGATGGTTTATAGGTGGCACTTCCCCCCAACGAGGTTAGCCAAGATGTTTCCTGGGTTATCTCCATTGTGTTGGAAATGTGGAAGAAAGGAGGGCACATTCTGTTATATATTATGATTTGTGTTCTGTCATATTCAAAAGGGCTAGCAACTGCTCTGTGCTCCCTGATTGGTTGGGACACAGAAGAAGCTGTTGCTAGCGTACTCTGATTGGCTATTGCTGCCTATAAATACTCTGGTGACCGTTGGAACCGTTGGAATTGCTGTCATCTCTCTTCTGTAACTAATAAAGTACACCTACTGGCTTATCCATGGCTCCTGTGTTCCCTCCCACATCACTATGCAACAAATGGCGACGAGGATGGGATAAGCAATTCCCACAGGGCCTGGATCAAGAAAAAAGCCAGTCGCAGCCACCTCTGTTACGCAGAGGTCCAGAGGCTACCCGAGGCTACTGTCCAGCAGCAGCAGCTGTGGCCACCGCGGCGTCTATGCCAACTTGCACTGGTGCCAAGGACGAGCAGTGGACAGCGGAAACCGAGGCCAGCATGCGCCCAGCCGAACCAGTTCCTAGCCAACTGTCTGGGCCCGAGGTCATTGGGTGGTCTGGCCACTCCGCCTGCTTGCAAAGCCAGTCTGCCTCCCTACACATGAGATCAGCCTGCCAATCTCCAGGAGAGCTGCCTCTACTAGCCGTCGCCGAAGCCGAGAGCCGAACTCTGCCTCACCACCGGCCTCCGTTCTTCAAAACCGCACTGCCGGCTCGCCCTCTACGCCCTCGCCCTCACATACTGCCTCCGCTCCGTTTCGTGGCTTCAAGAGTGACACACCGGTCGAATTGAAGTCATTTAAGCCTCTGCCGGCTTGCAGAACTGCCTTTACAAGTTGTCAAAGCCTTCCGAGCCAAGCCGCAGCTCAAATACACATTCGGCTACATTGTAACAGCCTTCTACCTTCCTGAAACCGTCTTGCTACTTTGTTTCTTACTGCCGGTCTAGCCGGGTTTCATCGATACAGTGTTACGAAACATGCTGAAAATGAATTAAAACAAAAAGGAATGTGAGGGGAAATTATTAAAACAAAAATAAATGCGCAGGAATGTGAGGGAAAATTATTAAAACAAAAGGAATGTGAGGGGAAATTATTAAAACAAAAAGAATGTGAGGGGAAATTATTAAAACAAAAATAAATAAATTAACGAAATAAAATGGTGAATATGCACTGGGGGGTAAGGAGAGTGGGGAAACTAAATTAATTGAAAAAGGAGTTGAAACTACTATGCTTCTGGGCGTGTTCTTTTACTGTATTCATTATTTTTGAATTGCTAAAGTTGAAACTACTATGCTTCTGGGCGTGTTCTTTTACTGTATTCATTATTTTTGAATTGCTAAAGTTGATAAAAAAACTCCCCCCTTCAACTGAGCTGGGGGGAAGGAGTGTTATATATTATGATTTGTGTTCTGTCATATTCAAAAGGGCTAGCAACTGCTCTGTGCTCCCTGATTGGTTGGGACACAGAAGAAGCTGTTGCTAGCGTACTCTGATTGGCTATTGCTGCCTATAAATACTCTGGTGACCGTTGGAACCGTTGGAATTGCTGTCATCTCTCTTCTGTAACTAATAAAGTACACCTACTGGCTTATCCATGGCTCCTGTGTTCCCTCCCACTTCACTATGCAACACATTCTATCATATTTGGTGGTCCTGTACTGAGGCCACGAAATATTGGAAAAGGATTAAAAAATGGTTAAAAGAGGTTACCGGGGCAAACATTGAATGGAGACCTGAGAACCTGTTACTAAGCATCAAACCAGATAACATAAGCAGTTCAATATGGCACTTGAGCCTGCATATAATTGTGGCTGCAAGAATAACCTATGCACAATCTTGGAAATCCACCACTATACCGTCGGAAGATGCTATAATTAAAAAGATCTACGAATGTGCAGAAATGGACAGAATGACGGGCTGGCTGAGAGACAAAGGAGAAACAGAACATTATCTTAGCTGGAACCTATGGTATATGTGGGCGACTAGGAGAACAGCAGGGACTTAAAATGGGGAAAGTTAACATAGGTACCGTAATAGATCCCTGTATCTTGCAATGAGAAGATGTGGCTTAGAGACCTAATAATGAGGAAAGAAAGAAAAAATTGGGCTGTGAATGACTGTCACCGTGGGGGGGGAGGGGGGGGTTGTATGTTTAAAACGGCATTTGTATCTGTATGTTTTACTTTATATTGTTATGTATGATTTGTCTTGCTTATGTCGTTGTATTTATGTCGTTGTATTTTTCTTCTTGTTTTTTAAAGGTAATAATGTTTAATAAAAATTATATTTAAATATATATATATATATGTATGTATGTATGTATGTATGTATATGTATATGTATATGTATGTGTGTGTGTATATATATATATATATTCGATCGAATATATAAATATATTCGATTCCCAAACTTGGGTATGGCTAGCTGATGAGAGCTAAATAGCTTGAAATAGATCTATACTAGTCTCCCTTTATTTATTTATCAGCATAAATATAACAATATATATATATATATATATATATATATATATATATATATATATATATATATATATATATATATATATCATTTGTGCTGATAAATAAATAAAGGACACAATATATATAGACAGATAGAGAGGGGGGGAGGGAGAGAGCGCAAGTCCTCGACTTACAAAATTTTGTTTAATGACCCCTCAAAGTTATAACATTACTGTAAAAAGTGACATAACCGTTTTTCACATTTACAACCATTGTCACCATCATCACGTAATCAAAATTCAGACGCTGGGCAACTGATTCATATTTATGACCCTTGCAGTGTTTTGGGGTCATGTGATCCCCTTTTGCGAATTTCTGACAAGCAGAGGCAATGAGGAAGCCAGATTCAATTAACAACTGTGTTACTAACTTAACAGCTGCAGTGATTCACTTAATAACTGTGGCAAGAAAGGTCGTAAAATGAGGCGAAATTCACTTGACAAATGTTTCACTTAACAACAGAAATTTGGGGCTCAATTGTGGTCATAAGTCAATACACCTGGATGCATTTTATGCAATTTAAGAGTATTTTGATTTGTATCAACTGAACTACAAAGTGTAACAGATGTTGGCTTTGCAAAATTCTCAAATGCTGATCGCATGCAAAAGATATCTAGATGAGAAGATTTACACTGGACACATCCACCCTATAATGCAATTATACAGCAGACATTCTGCTTCTGCTTTTATAATTTTACAACTATCCTGGTTGATGGCCGGTATAACTTTAAGCAAGGAATCATTTTCACTTTTCTCTGTGATGCTATACTTCCATTTACTTGTCTTGAATACTCTCCAGTTGTAGACTAATTTCTCCCAGACCAATACAGCATTTTAAAAATCTTTATCATCGGTATCCTCTACCCATGTAAAGTTTTGGTAAAACAGTTGAAAAAGTTTCATCTTTCCTTAAAATATATTGTTCTGGCCACCTGATGGAGCTGGCTGCACTTTTCTTCAACTTACTGAAGAACTTCACAATACCCAATTTAAATTTATTTATTTATCATAACTACATGCAGTATGTTCAATATGATGACATCTGTTAATATTCTGTCATATCATTCCTAAATTCAAGTCAATGGGGAAGCCAGATTACCTTAACAACTGTGTTACAAACTTAACAACTGCAGTGATTCACTTAACAACTATGGCAAGAAAGGGTGTAAATGGAACATAATTCGTTTAATAAATGTCTCCCTTAATAACATAAATGTTGGGCTTAATTGTGGTATTAAATTGAGGACCACCTATTGTATCAATATCATTCCTGTATGTACTGAGCAATGTTGGGATTCAAAGGTTTTTACTACCAGGCGTGGCTTGGTGGGTGTGGCAGGGGAAGGATACTGTAAAATCTCCAGTCCCACCCACCTCCAGGGGAAGGTTACTGCAAAATTCCCATTCCTTCCGGATCAGCAGGTACTCGGGAGACAGAGAATAGATGGGGGCAGGGCCAGTCAGAGGTGGTATTTACTGGTTCTCCAAAATACTCAAAATTTCTGCTACCAGTTCTCCAGAACTGGTCAGAACCTGCTGAATACCACCTCTGGTACTGAGGCTTTCTGAGGATTAAGCTCAGGATTTCTTATCTGTGATCGGTTTCTGAACCTACAATTTTAAGGTACAATCATTTAGGTTATCAAAAACATTATCCTTTGTAGTATATGCTTACTTAATCTATATAAAGAAAATTAGGTCTATTTTAATACTTTCCCTTAATTTGATTTTCTAACTCAAAAACAGCTTGAACCTATCACTCAGGTAGATGATAACATGTTCTAAATTGCTTCTGGGATACAGTCCTGTCATCTATTCCCAGTCAGCAAAGAAACTATATTCTTCAAGGCTAATAAACAAACATGCCTTCTTTGAAAACACCAATGTTTTTCCTTTGTTCTTCAGACAAAATCTGTTTCAAAAAGGGATACAGATTCATTCTTAATGTTCCCTCAAAGGACATAAACATTTATTTTAAACCAAAGTCTTTCAATTCTCCTCTCTTATAGAGAAAATGCTAGTTATTAAAATACACATTAAATCAATCTGGCTGCCATATATATATACATGCAAGCATACATATTTTTAGTTGCCTTTGGATTGTTTTATTTATCTTAGAAGAATCTAAATTAAAGCACCCTCAATAGATGGAATAAATTTAGCTTCTGCTTAAAAGTTACTACAGGAAGAGAATCACCTCCTTTGATTGCAGTATCAATATAGTTAGTGTTATTAATACTAACTATAACATTTCCTTGCTTTTTAAACTTTCAACCAGAATAGATCAAGGATTAACCTTTTCTGCATGACATTCATTCATGTCCTAGAAATATGTTCTCATCTTCCTCCTTTGTCAACCTTCTAAACACATTCCCAAATTCACAAGACTTAACTTCCAATCCATTCACTATTCTTTACACTCCCCCCCCCCCAAATCTATCTTAAAATGTGTTATCCAAAATTAGACTACAACACTGAAATAGCAACTGACAAATGCAAAATAAAGTGAAAATATTGTTTCCATTGATTTGGAAACAATACCAAAACTGATGCAGCTTAAAATTATACTTGGATTTTTTGGAAATAATATCATACCAGTGATTCATATTCTGCTTATAGTCAAGCACAATTCAAGCATTCCTCTTGCTTAATGAATCTGAAACAGTTTTCTGACATTACTTGCTCATATTGATATCTCAACACACTGAACAAGTAGTATTTCAGGAAAATTTTCTTCTGACAACTTTTCTGAACATGAATGTTGACTCTATCTCAATACCACCCATGAGGATCTCTATCTATATAATAGCAACTGTTTTGTACCAGATTACAAGTTACTATTTATATATTTATATTTGTTGTTTCTTGACTACCCATCTCTCTCAAGGAGGGACTCTAGGCCCGTGATGGCGAACCTATGGCACACATGCCAGAAGTGGCACGCAGAGCCATCTCTCCGGGCACACAAACCGTCGCCTGTTGCTCTTCCAGATTCCAGCGCACCAGCCAGCTGGTTTTCACGCATGCAGAAATGCCGAAAACCGGACGAGCAGCTGCCCGATGTGAATGCGCACACCAGGCAGCAGCTCTTCCATTGTCTGCCGTGATACATACATGAATATCAGCTGGCCGGTGCGCATGTGTGTGCTGAACCTGGAAGATCATCTTCCCAGCAGGCAGCTGCTCTTCCGGTTTCTGGTGCGTGCATGCGCCCCGGCCAGCTGGTCTTTGCTTGTGCATTCACACCAGAAACTGGAAGACCAGGTGGCCAGCACACATACACACTCCCATTTCGGCACTCGGTGCTGAAAAGGTTCGCCAACACTGCTCTAGGCAGTGTACAGTATAAGTATAGTCTATACATAGAATATAACGTTTGAGGGGGTCCTTGGAGTTCTCTGAACTTGGTTGTTTTCTTGCAGTCATTCCATTACCCAAACTAGCTAACATCATCAGTACTAGCAAATAACCAAGCTCAGAGAAATCCAAGGATCCCTCATTTCAACCCTGAGCTACAAATATTTTTCTCTACTGATATTCTACAGAGCAGTAATGGCTAACCTTTTTGCTATATTTGTATTTGCCGTAATGTAGAGCGCATCCTCACATGCACGCACACACATGCCGCAGTATTTGCCACCAAGCTGAGCTTGGTATTTCCTCCGGGGGGCTGGTGGAGGCCGTTTTCGCCGTCCCCAGGCTCCAGGAAAGCCTCTGGAGCCTGGGGAGGGCGAAAAACAGGCCCAACAGGCCAACCGGAAGTTCGGAAAGCTCGAGCTGACAGATCGCATGCCGGCAGATATGGCTCCGCTGCCGCGGAGGTTTCCCATTACGGCTTTGGAGTTTGTACATCACAAAACTCTGTCCATATTTCTAATTAATGAAATCACATGAAAATCACACAAGAATCCTAGCCTCTAGAGATATTTCTCTTCATCTTGTAAGACTACATCCTATTTAAGGAATAGTTTCACATCTCTTCAGAATGGCCCTCTCTTCCCACCTCTGCCATTTTTATTTATTTATTTGTTCAATCTTTTCAATTCAGTTCAGTGTTAGACGTAAAATTTTCCCTCTCCTGACTCTGAAGCTTTGGTTTAGAAATCTGCTTTTCTCAGCTTCTCTTTTTAATGATTTTGGCCTCAAAAGAATTTTTTTTTCCAAGAGGGGTGGCTGCTCATTATACTGAACACACACTCAATTTTTGTCTAGCATTCAAAAAGTCAATTATATGATACTCAGCGCAATGCTCTAGATAATCCACAACCTCCTGCTGCCTTTTTAATCTTAATAACTTTTTAAAGGAAAAAGCACTATGATGATATTTACTTTAAAACAACGTTATTTATTAGCAGAAGGCAGGAAGTATTGATTTCCCTTGCCTTCTTATCCTCTTTCTCAACTTGCAGAGATGCCTAACTCTCTTGTGTTCAAATTTCTTTTTATCTTGTTGTTCTGGTCACAAGGGCTCCTTCTCATACTCAAAAGATATGGGCATAACCCTTTTCAGCTTTTATAGCTTCCACTAACAGCTGCTCATCCAATTAGATTAGAAAACCTCACGGAAAGTACAAAGGTGTTTGTGGTTCAGCTATTAAGCTACATCACATTTCAGTTAGGAGAAATTTATATTAGCTGAATCCTCTGAGAATGGGACACCATTTAATGGTGGGGTTGTAAACAGAATCCACCTAGAATACAAGAGGTTGTATCATTCTGATTGTGACTTGATGTGCATTTTCTAGTCTGACATTATGGGTTATGTGTCTGTTTTTTTTTTAACTGAACAAAATTCTTAAAGTAGTCTAAATTTAAATATATGACCCATCCTAAATTAAAAGCTAAGCCTATCCTCGTTTATAAAGCTTGCTCGTAGTATAAAACTATAGGTTTTGTTTGAAGTGCCTTTCCAAACTCTGTTTCATTCAAAGGGATTTGGCTGAAACTGACACATCCTAATCATGCAGACTTTTCTGCTGAAGGAAGAAATGTTATCAAAAAAATGTTAAATTTATGTAGTATTTTCTTCCCTGGGAGTTATTTCCTGAAGTATACATTTCTAAAGATTATTTTTAGAGATGTAACTTCTTTTTGTGAAGCTTCTATTTCAACTTCAGAGAATGACTATCATGTGAAATGCTGAATTAAGTAAACAAGTTAATGATATACATTCTCAAGTAGAGGTAAATTAAACATCCTTGTAAGGAGAAGTAAAACCTATAACATTTACTTCTCCTTGCAAGGGTGTTTAACTTACTTCTATATGAGAATGTGTATTTTATGTCTACATTTGAAATATTTCCTGGCAGGATCTTTATTCATTAAGTTTATACATCTTAACTTCTACACGTAGCAATAGTAGTAATGATAACAATAATACTAGCAGTGTAACAACAATAATACTAATAATTATAACAACAGTATTACTAATAATTTATTTATTTTTAAAAAAACAAGAAACAAAGGGGGGAAGAAACCCGTGTAATAAAAGTTGGGAATGACATTAAACTTAAAACTGAGGAGCAATATAAAAGTTAAGATCATTACAAGCTTGACTGAACATAACAGGCTTTATTGCACAGTCAACTGTACCTCCCTGAAAGGGAGTTCCACCATGTTATTAACTCTACATGGCAACAAATAATAGAAGTAGCTTATTTATTTGGCTTATGCTCAATAGAAGACTACAAAGTAGAAGCCCAAGTGGCTGCTGGAATCATCACGCTTAGCTGCAGCTTAGATGATTCTTGGACAATAACTAAGTGTTCTAAAGTATTCATCTCTATTCAAGTGAAAAGGGAGAACATGAATTCGGTGTCTAAAGTGCTAAAACATGTCCGAAACTCATTCTGGCAAGGCAGCGGATCTCCTACATATGACTTCACCAAAGCAAACACCAAAATACTCATCATGGTTCTTTATGCAGCAGAGAGGCGTCTTTTTCACATGCATCAGGCAATGAAATACAGTTGTCAAAAACAATTTATATTGTAATGTTGTCAGGAAACAGCAGTTTTACTTAACAGCCATTCAGATTTATTGAATGAGTATTTTACATCAAGCATTCTCTTAGGTGACCTGTGTATAGGGAGAAACAACTAAACAATATGCTCTGTGTGGTAGGCTTGCATTAGATTTTGAAAACAACTTTTTTTTTAAAAAAAATTACAGAACGTTACAGCACTCAGAAGATCTGGAAACCACAACACCCAAAGCATGATGATATGGGGTCTGAGGCTTCTTTAACTTTACTTTAAAAAAAACACAATAAAAATTCAGATGTAGATGGCTATAATGCAAATATATTACTTGATCTCCAAAGCTATGTATTGCCTAAGAAAAATGCTATGGTAAAACAAAAGAGAAGGCATATTTGATAAATATGGGGGGGGGGGGGTAAACACTTATGTGTTCATTTTTCTAATAAATTTTCACAATTGGCATTTCATCACAGTTGTAATTTTTTGTTTCCAGCACATCTGAAAACAACACATCTGGCAAGGACAGGATAAATCCCAAGAGGTTTTTCTCTGAAACACAGTATTACTTCTACAGTAGCTACTAAACATTAACCTCTTGGGTCAATTGTTGAGTAAATTGAAGAAGTTTTAAAATGATGGCTCAAGTGCAAAGGGTGCAAATGAGGAAGAACAACTGCATATGACTGCTTCAAAAATGAGGATAAGAGATAGGTATCATATCATATGTGCGCAGACAGAAACATAATTGTAAACAAATGCGGGCAAAGAAAGTAAGGCGAAGTTTAGATTAAAAGGCAGAAAAAATGTGAAGTGATATTGAGGGAGATAAAAATTGTTTATCAAAAGAAGGATGAGGGCTGAACAAAAAAAGTCTTTGGAGTGAAATGAAAATGATTAACTTCTCTTGATGAAACTTAAGTGATGGCATGTTGGAAGGAGTGTTTTGTTTATTTATTTTAAAGGGAGTCCTATTATGAACTGCAACACTACAAACAAATTGTAGAGACCATTTGGAATGTCCATGAAAACAGGAAAAGAGTTGCCACCAAGGTTACCAAGTCAGATAAGCAAGACCAAGCCCTGTTCCAGGCCTTGGTTTACAATAGTTCATTTAGTGACTGTTCAAAGTTATGTCACAGAAGAAGTGACTTGCAACCATTTTCCACACTTACGGCCCTTGCAGCATCCCCATGGTCAGCTGATCAAAATTCAAGCACTTGGCAACTGACCCATGTTTATGATGGTTTCAGTATCCCCGGATCATGTAAATCACCTTTTGCAACTTTCTGACAAGCAAAGTCAATGGGGAAGCCAGATTCATTTAAGAACCATGCTACAAATTTAACAAGTGTAGTGAATCACTTTACAACTGGGGTAACAAAGGTCAACAAATGGGACAAAATTCACTTAACAAATGTTTCAGTTAGCAACAGAAATTTGGGGCTCAATTGTGGTCATAAAACAAGAACTATCTGTAATATGAGATATCTTAGACAAATATTCCTCAGTTCACACATAGATAAAGTGATGAGACAGGGGAGTGCACATTCAGACTTCAAAATTCTGTTACTACAACTGTTACAATGAAGGGCATTGGTTTTTTAACCTGGCCTGACTCTGGGGATGAAAACGATAAAAACAATAAAATCATAACAGTTACAAAAAACTCCTTGAACTTTGGAGCACATTCTCCAACACATCAATCTTCTGTATTACTGGGCTCCATCTTCATTCTACCCCAAAGCTTTTGGGGAAAAAAAACACCTCTTCAAGACCTTCTAATGCATGGGTGTCAAACTCAATTGTGTCGCCTGATATCACGTGACTTATCGCGATGCTTTTTGCATTTGCAGAGCCGGGGTGGGCGTGGCCTAAATGTGATGCATTGGGCCCATGGGCAGCCAGTTTGATACCCTTGTTTAGAGGTGGTATTCTGCCAGTTCTGACTGGTTCACCTGAACTGGTAGTGGAAATTGCGGGTGGTCCCGCCCACCTGCCCCGGCTCTATGGCATCCCATTTAGGCCCTTTTTTTAGCCAAAGCGCATGCGCGGAAAATTGAGCGCATGCTCACATTTACGAACCGGTAGGGAACTGCCATTGTTGTAATGGGACAGAAGAGTCAGGCCTCGGGAGGATCCACAGGGCAGGGGCAGCTATGGACCTTCAACAACAGTTTAAAAAAGGGATCTGGAATGTGCCCATCCTATCTGATCTGCTGGAATGGGCAGAAAGCCTTAGGGAGATTTAAGAAGGAAGTGAAATAAATCTATAAATGTTTACAGTCTGAGAAAAAAATCAATGGAAAGGAAGTCACAAATGTCATGAAAATGCTAAAAAAAATGTAGATGGTACAATTGGAGCAATGTTAAATATAGATTCTTGCTAATAATAGCAATTAAGATTTATATACAGCTTCACAGGACTTTACAGCCCTCTCTAAGTGGTTTACAGAGTCAGCATATTGCCCCCAACAATCTGGATCCTCATTTTACCCACCTTGAAAGGATGGGAAGGCTGAGTCAACCTTGAGCCTGGTGGGATTTGAACTGCCAAATTGCAGGCAGCCAGTAGTCAGCAGAAGTAGCTTGCAGTACTGCATTCTAACCACTGTGCCACCAAGGCTACTTGTTCAATGTATGGTAAAGTCTCAATCTTGTGCCCAACGACTGGAAGAATGCTATCCGTATACTGTTCCCCACGTAAAGAGAAACATGGCAAGAGTGAGCAGAAAAACCTTTGAGGGATTAGTTTGTACCTCAGAAGTGGTAGAATTCTGTCTGAAGTAATAAGAGAAGTAATGCTAAGCCAAAATAGGGAAGAGAAATACAGTTTTATACCAAGTGTGAAGATATAGGCCAGATATTTCTCGTTCAGCAAATTAATAAGAAATGTGTAAAAATGAGGAAGAACTTTTGTTGCTTCTTCACTATTGGGAGGAAACATATGATACAGTAAATAGGCTTGAATTACAGGATGTTTTGGACAAATGTGGAATTGAAGATTGGTTGCTGAATGTGATAAAAACCATATAGATAGTCCTCGACTTATAAATTTATTTAGTGACCGTTTAATGCACTGAAAAAAGGGAGTTATGACTGTTTTTCACACATAAAACCATTGGAGTATCCCCATGGTTATGTGATCAAATGTTTGTCAACTGATTCGTGTTTATGACGGTAGCAGTGTCCCAGGGTTATGTGATCATTGAGATCTTTTGGCAAGCAAAGTCAATGGGGAAGCCAGATTCACTTGACAAATGTGTTACTAACTTAAAAACTGCAGTGATTCATTTAACAACTGTGGCGAGAAAGGTCATAAAATAGGGCACAATTCACTTAACAACTGTCTCACTCAGCAACAGAAATTTTTGGCTCAATTGTAGTTGTAAGTCAAGGACTACCTATATAATAAAATTAAAACAAGCAGAACAATGAACTACATCCTTGGTGAATGATTTAATACTGAAAGGAGTAGGACAATGAGTGCGTGTTGTGGATAGTATGTTGTCTGCTGCATGAATATTTGTCAAAGTAAGGGAAAATGGCTAGGTGTAGTAATGTAGTTTTGTCCAGTTTGTTACTGGATTTGAGATATATCTGCGTCAGGCAATTGCGTACAATAGGAATTATTACTATAGTACTTAAGAAGTGTGTGTGTGTTAAATCAGGAAAAGATTGGGTCAGGAATGAATGGGTTCTGGATGAACGTGAATACAAAAATGAGTAATCTTGTGCAAAAGAACTGTATTGAACAGGTTGGTGATGTACAGAGAACAAATGAGGATCAAATCACAAAACAAATATTCAAAGGGAAAGTGAATGGGTCAAGAGGGGGTGAACCAAGAAAGTCATGGATGGTTGGAACTGATGAGATTATGAAAAAGGCAGAGCTGAGAAGTTTAAAGAATAAAAGACAATGGATGGAGTAGGAACAAAGATGGCTTGCCAAGATAAAAACGACAGCCAGTTTAGTCTTAAGTGGTTAAGCCACCAGGCTAGAAAATAAGAGACCATGAGTTCAAGTTTCACCTTAGCCATGAAAGCCAGCTGGGTGACTTTGAGACGGTCATGCTTTCTCAACCCAAACAAACCCTCTCACCGGGTTATTGTTGTTGTGGGGAAAATAGAGGGAAAAGAGAAAGATGTGTTGGATATGTTTGCTGCATTGGGTTAGTTGTAAAAATAATACATTTTTTAAAGATAGGTAAGGATGCTGCTGCCAACTAGATTATGCTGTGTTTCCATTTTCTTTCTTTTTCTTTCTTTTAATTGCTTTGGCTAACTATTTCTTATTCTCTTTTTTATGCTTATAACATTGTTTATCCAAAAGGGAATAAGTAGGCTTTGTACTTTAATGTTGTAGAATGCTACATATAAGCAAAATAACACCAGAAAAAAACGATGGGAAAATAACAAACTAGAATGGAGAGCTGTATAATTATATATGAGAGTTAGTTTATTTTAATCTCAAGCCTCTTAGAAAAAAAGCTTTAGTGTCCTGAATAGTTCCAACATATTTTACTCTTCTAATTCTCTTCCAGTGCCCTAGATTAATCAAAGCTGTAACCCCTGTTGTCTTTGCAGTACAATTCAGAATGTGCCCCTGGCCAAGAATGACGGAAAAGTCAACAGGAATTAAATTTCAGTGCAACTGTTTACTCTACTGTGGCCTGCACTTATTGAAATGTTATCCATGGTTTTGTGTGACTACTGCAGTAAGGAATTCAGCATGCTTGTGATATTTTTAATGATTGCATTCTCACCTAAAAAAAACTATGAGAGGAAAAAGACTACATTGAATTTAGTATCATGATAAGCCCCTAAAATGTAGGAGATTTATGTTAAAGGTTCCCCTCTTCTCCCCCCAAAAAAACAAATTTTGTTGTGCCTTTTTTTCTACCGTACAACAATCTGCTGACAAGATCATCATGCACACTAAAAAAATGTTACAGCTGTCAAAGTCTTCAAGACTATTCCAAATCCGAGACCAAAGATTTTTTTTAAAAGTAAAATTAAAATTTGCATCTTTTCAGAGATATTAAATATTATATGTATCCCCATGTTATGCAAAGCCAGTACTATTCAACAGAACTTTTACAATGAAGTGTCTTCTGTGTTAAACTTGTGTTTATGTTGTTATTGTATTGTTATTAATCTTCTCATACAAACAAGTATTCAAATAATTCATATTCAAAACTGTTTTGTTCACTCAACGACTGACACAGAAAATAAATGGGATGTGTAGCAATAAATGTAATTTAATTGTTGGATATCAATAAATACAAATGCTTACTCATGAGGGCTTAAAGTAGGCATTTTCTTGTACTCTTAGAGGAAACCACTTTCTTCAGTAGTAAAGCAAAGAGGACCTGATTACCTATACAGAATGATTAGGGTTACAGCCTTTCATCCTTTCCGAGGTGGGTAAATCAAGGATCCAGAAACAATATGCTATAAACCATTTAGGCTATAAAGCACTGAGAAGCTATATATAAGTCTAAGCCAATGGTGGAATTAAAAAAAAATTACTACCAGTTCTGTGGGCGTGGCTTGGTGGTGTGGCAGGAGAAGGATACTGAAAAATCCCCATTTCCTCCTGATCAGCTGGGACTCAGGAGGCAGAGAATAGATGGGGGCAGAGCCAGTCAGAGGTGGTATTTACCGGTTTCCCGAACTACTCAAAATTTCCACTACCGGTTCTCCAAAACTGGTCAGAACCTGCTGAATACCACCTCTGGTCTAAGTGCTATTGCAATTACACAATTAAAATTGTGTAAGGTGGCACAGTGGTTAAATGCAGCACTGCAGGCTACTGCTAGATCAGCAGTTCAGCGGTTCAAATCTCACCGGCTCAGGGTTGACTCAGCCTTCCATCCTTCCGAGGTGGGTAAAATGAGGACCCAGATTGTTGGGGGCAATATGCTGACTCTCTGTAAACCGCTTAGAGAGGGCTGAAAGCCCTATGAAGCGGTATATAAGTCTACTGCTATTGCTATAAAATTGCAATAATTTCCTTTTATTATAATCAGTGCTACACTTTGGGGGAAAATAAGAGCACATCTGAAACACCTGGATTATGAATGAAGATTTATGAAATTATCAATCATGCTATCTTACTTAAGCCTCAGTAACGTTTGAGGAGTCCTCAAACCTGGGTCACAGACGTGACACATCGGAATCCAGGCCACGCAAACGAGCAAAGCCCCATCTGTGCATTCGTGGGATGCAAGGAGGGCATGAAATCATGCCCTCTCTGGTCTGCGGAAAAATCTCTTTCCACGGAACTGGTCTCCGGCGGTTGGGAACCACTGGTTTATTGTTTGTATTGGTACTGATTTGGGGTTCACTACTAAAGTGAAGAAATCTTTTTTAGGGTTATATCTACCAGCAAAATGCTGATAGCGCAGGTGTTAATATTATACAGTTCGTTCTCTTTAAGGTTATTTTTTAGTTCTTCAGAATGCCAATCAATTAATATCATATAAATACATGCTTTAAAGTATATATTTGCTAGAAAATACCATCGTATTTTTTTATGATGTGAAGAATTCCTGCA
Organism: Thamnophis elegans; assembly: GCF_009769535.1. Lineage (NCBI taxonomy): Eukaryota > Metazoa > Chordata > Lepidosauria > Squamata > Natricidae > Thamnophis > Thamnophis elegans. The sequence goes on along the minus strand of NC_045542.1, from coordinate 131,730,538 downwards.
ACCTTTATTTCAGTATACAAGAATCTTTCAAAGGTGATAAAACATTGGTAGTATATTTTACAGTACCTGCTGCTGCTGAAGATGGGCAAGATCCGCAGCACCGATTTCCAACGAAGGTGTCTCTCCGTTTGGTCTTACTTCACGTAGGGTGCAATCTAGTAAGGAATTGACAGTGCTTGCTCCATTCTGAAGGGCTGAACCGTTACTTTTTGTCTCAGTTCCAGATTCTTGCATCATGACTCAAAAACCTGGAATAATTTAATGGAAGAACGATGAGTGTTAATTATTCTTTGGAGTAAAGTGAGTATATTTACATGTCATTAATCTGAAACATTTGGATTATTAATCTGCATTCAAGGAGTTATGAATGACATAGTCTTGCTTGAGAAGAACTTCAGTAAGGTCTTTCATCAACCTTTGACATAGGAATACTCTGGATTGACTGTTAAATTAAAAAAAAAAACTTATTCAGCCCATTTCTAACAGTACATTAGTAGTGCAGGAGATGATATTATGTAATTCTTTCTTTTGCATCCTAAATAATAGTTGAAACTCTTGATTATTAACTTGCACAGAAACATCTTACTACATCTGAAAACAGAGACTCTTGGGTGCTGGTGGGTCAAAATGAACGATCTTCTTAGATAACCACAATATAGCTACCCTTTCCTCAAGCAAGGGAAGAAGCCATAGTATATATGTTCCCTCAAGATCAGTAAAATGGAAGCAAGGGACCTGTGTAGAAGCAATCTCTTGCAATCAGCAGGGGATCCACTGACAATTTTCAAGGTATTTATGAACTCTTCTCTTGAAACACATTCCAGAATTTCCACATTACTCAAAAACACAAAATAGCTTATGGTTTATTTATTTATTTATTTATTAGACTTATATACCGCTTCATAGGGCTTTCAGCCCTCTCTAACCGGTTTACAATTTTTTTAGCAAATTGAGTCAGCAACTTGCCCCCACAGTCCGGGTCTCCTTTTAATTCTAGACTCTTCACTTTCAGAGTACTGTTGGATTTTTTTTTAAAGAAAATATATTCAAGTGTGCATACTGTTGTTCTCTTCACGTTGGCTGTCAAAATGTCCAGCTGCGGGAAAAATACAAATGAGGAATTTCAGTAATAACAGTTGAACTATGAGTGCTCTTTTGGTAAGCACTCATAGTGCTTCTATGGAAAGGCCTCTTTCCACCCATCTCATCCAACGGTCAACAAAAAGAAAACTGGTAGTATTTGTTCACCCAAGGTTACTCCATAACAAGACATGTGCCTGTACCACTGTAAAATGTTTACATAATGTAATGCAAGTTTCATCCAAAAGTGAATTCCGTAAAACCGATTTTAATTAAAAAATAAAGTTGGTACAGGGAAAAAAACTGTGAAATTGCTAGTAATTGCGAGTACAGGTAAAATACAAGTAAAAAGTAACATTCTACTCAAGTTGAATGCTCTTGTCTTGACAACAATACATAAATGATTTGCCACTGTCTTTTTCTCATGTATTTTGATTTCAAAATGTCTACAACCTTGGATTTCTCCTATCCAGATATGAATGAAATCAGATAATACTTAATGTTTTGAGATAAGCCAAATTTGGCTAAGTGCTCTCATAGCTTTGATAAAAATAAATATGCTAGAAAATGAATAGGATGAAAAAGAAATAACTGATGTTTTTCTTTAAAATATTTCATGTCTCGGTTGTCAAAAAATAAGAAAGAAAAATAATACAGAATGGATTATTAGAAAAATAATCTAGATGAATTATTTTTTCATTGAAATATTTTGTCTCCCTTCTTGGCATAGGATTGCCCCATCAAACATATGTTTTGTTATGTTTTCTGAAAATAATTATTGCAAAATTTTAAGTTCTGAACTATTGGTATAGTTATAATAAATATTTTTCAGGAAAGGTTGAAGCAAAATTTGTGTCAAAGCAATGTTTCCTTTTTCATTTTCCTGAATGATTCAAACTAACAGGTAAAACTAACTTTATTCCTTAACAGTTACATTAAGTTTGACCAAGTCAGGCACATATAAATTAATTTGGTTTATCAATCAAGCAGAATAAATGTCCTTAAATACATTTCCCAATCATTTAAGAATGTATAATTTGAACACAGATTTCTGCAAAATATTTCTACTTCTATGAAAATAATGCAAAAACAAATGATTTAATAGCATGTTAGTAAATGAATATTTAACCATCTCTGCCAGAAAAAAAGCCACTCAGAGTTGCTTTGGATAGTAAGATGGGCAGCATATAAATTCAATAATAATAAAATAATATAAAACATATAAATCTGTTAGGATAAATTCATTTGAAAATAACTCTCATTTGGCTAACCAATGGGTAGTAGTCACAGTGTTAACCATGGTCAAGTCATTAATAGAAGATAATATTTGTAGCTCTGAATTGAACAACGGGATTCTTTATGCTCTCTGAGCTTGGTTATTTTCTTGCAGACATTTCATTACCCAACTAGGTAACAACATCAGTACTAGAAGGGACCAATGATGTTACTTAATTGTTAATGAAACATCTGCTGAAAGACAACCAAGCACAGAGTGAACCAAGGACCCCACACGTCATGTTATCTCTTCTCAGACAATTAGTTTTACTGAAGGTAGAGGTAGGTAGAAAGTGGTGAGTGTTCTGGAGACAAAAAAAATTCAAGATGGCATCCACAACTACATAGTCAAACCCTTTTTGGATTCTCCCCTTCCCTTATTCTTCTGCAAGGAACAATTACTGAATGACAGCTAAGCATGAACTATTGGTTTGAACTGTCCCCACCCTATCATCAACTATCATCTTTCTCAGAGCTTCCTCCAATAGTAAAAAATGGCTTCAGTAATGAATAAGCTGCATTACTCTACATTTCCTGAACTCTTTAACCTTGCTAGAAAAGACCATGCATGTTATGAAGCCTTTGCATACAATTAGAGTTATGTTAGCAAGTCAATAAAGAAAAAATGTGACTCGCCTATTTATCTTATGCTGTCATGATTTCATTTATGTTGGTTTATCAATCAACTGAGTCAGTCAATTGGGTGGATGTGTTGTAGGAATGCAGCACAAAGCTATTTTAACTTGTTGTTTGTTGTTTTATTTCAATTGAGATTAAGTATCCAATTATACTCCTAAAACAACATCTTCAGCTCCTTTTTAGGACAAAGCTGTTCTAGTATGGTATGATGTGAATCATGTTCTATGTGTCCCCTTTTGACCATTTTTATGTGATAAACCTCTATGGACAATACAGTAACAGTGACTATGGACATCATAGCAGGGGTGAAATCATCCCGGTTCATCTGAACCGGTAGGTTCGCGTGGCTTAGCTGTGAGCTGCGTGATTGTCAGAAACTATTTTTAAAGAATTTTAAAGTTTGCCCAAACTGGCAGGGAAAAAATGCTTTAAAAAGCTAAAAAAAAATAGCTGAAAGTGGAAAAAAAGTTGGTGACACCCAACCAGTCACATGACACCACTACCACCAAGCCACACCCACAGAACTGGGGGGGGGGTTTAACATCAAAGTAATAAATTCTAGGCCAATCAAGCAAAGAACAGAATTTTTCCATATGGGTTGCAGCATAAGGAAAAAAAGACAAACCATACAGAATTTATCCTATTGGACCATAGAATTTTTAAGTATCATTTGAATGGTGGAATTATGACATTAAAGACATTCACATGCTAAAATGCATTCTTAAATTATAACAAATCTGTTGGATCAAGCAGACTTTTTAAAAAAATCTTTAGACTTGTTTTTTAGAAAAAGATCTATAGAAGCCTTTTCTGCAGTTTACCCCCCCAAAAAAAAAACTACTATGAAGGTTCTATAAAGGAAAAGGCAAAAATAATTATCCTTCATCAGATTAGATGCATCTCTTTCCAATGTCATTATCAATTATTAGCTTTCAAAACTAAGCTCTAAGGAAAATATAAATTTATATATTTATTTATTTACTTATTCAATTTGAAAACTGACTGGGTAGATGGATAGATTAAAATGCACTTGAGGGGGAAAAGCAATAAAAATGTGGGCAAACAAAGGGTAAACAATCAAACATATCTGAAACTAACAAAAATTAACATAGGTACAGTATCCACCTAGTCCTTTGTTGTTGTAAAAAAACAATAACAATTTTTCTACAAATTAGCAAGTTGACAACAGTACAATATGATACAACATTTTGCACATCAGTTAAAGGAAATGTAAAATATTGTTCCTTTCCATGCATATACTACTGAGACCACATACCATACTTATGTATGGTATTTGAGTCTACATTAACTGATTATATTGATATGTTTTCTTTCATTACGAAGCAAGCAATTAAAAAATCAACAGCAGAAGCCAGGCATGAAAATTTCCTTTAGTATCATTATACTTCACAATCTATACCTGTGCGTCCCTACCTGGACCGGGAGGCACTCGCAACAGTCACTCACGCCCTCGTGACCTCAAGACTGGACTACTGCAATGCGCTCTACATGGGGCAGCCCTTGAAGAGTATTTGGAGACTTCAACTCGTCCAGAACGCAGCCGCGCGAGCGATTGTGGGTGCACCTCGGTACACCCACGTTACACCTATCCTCCGCGAGCTGCACTGGTTACCGATCAGTCTCCGGATATGCTTCAAGGTGCTAGTCGTAACTTATAAAGCCCTTCATGGTATTGGACCTGGGTACTTGAGAGACCGCCTGCTGCCAATTACCTCCCACAGACCCATTAGATCTCACAGGGTTGGCCTCCTCCGGGTGCCATCTACCAGCCAATGCCACCTGGCTATTACCCGGGGGAGGGCCTTCTCTGTGGCAGCTCCGGCCCTCTGGAATGAACTCCCCGCAGGGATTCGGACCCTCACCTCTCTCCAAGCCTTCCGAAAAGCCGTCAAAACCTGGCTTTGTCGGCAGGCCTGGGGGTGATGAGTTCCCTCCCCTCTCGACATGTATGGTTGTGCGACTGTTGCCTACTTTTATTATTTGTATTTTGTCTTTTATGTTCCCCCTTTTTTTCCCCTTTGAATTGCTCGCCGCCCTGAGTCCTCCCGGAGAAGGGCGGCATACAAATAATCAAATACAATACAAATACAATACAATACAGAAACCCCATCTCAGACAAATGGTTATCCAATCTCTTCTTAAAAACCTCCAGTCATGGAGCACCCACAACTTCTGGAGGCAAGTTGTTCTACTAATTAATTGTTATGTCAGGAAATTTCTCCTTAGTTCCAGGTTGGTTGTCTCCTTGATTAGCTTCCATCAATTGTTCTTTTCCTGCCTTCATTTGCTTTGGAGAATAGGTTGACTCCCTTCTTTGGAGCAGCCCCTTAGTTATTGAAAAACTGCTATCATGTCATCCCTTTCCATTAAACAAGACATACCCAATTCCTGAAACAGCTTTCTGTACGTTTTAGTCTCCAATCTCCTAAACATCTTTATTGCTTCTTTCTGCACTCTTTCTAGAGTCTCAACATCTTTTTTTTTATATCGTGTTGACCAAAACTGGATGAAATATTCCATGTATGATCTTACCAAGACATTATAAAGTGGTGCTAACATTTCACATGATTTTGATTCTGTTTAACATAAACTTTTGAAAGAATTGGAAAAGATGCAAATTAACAAGCAAAATAATAGAGAGATAAAAACTCTTTTTAAAAAAATTATTTTCATGTGTGCCTGTATTTGGCTGACTTAATAGAGTGAGACTTTTAAGTCTCTAAAGACAATAGCTCCAAAAGAAAGATAGCCCTATTATTTAAAGAAATACTCTAGTAAGTAAGGAAAATAACAACCAGAATTTTGTCACATGAGACTTCACGACACGAAGGCCAGGAACAATGCATATTTGCTGTTATGCAAGTACCACTCTCCTCTACTGAATTTTCATAATTATAACAGAAAGGTGTAAATTTTCTAATGCATGGCAGCTCAAAAAGTAATCAAGGGAATGAGCCTGAGGGCTATTTTAATGTATGCAAAGCTAGTGACCCACAGTAAATGGGAGGTAGGCTTCAATGAATGCAAAGTAATGCACACATACTAAAGACCTGGTCTGATGAGGGACGGCTAAAATTAACACCCAATTAATTTCCAAATTGACAAACAAATGAAACCCATAAATCTACTTTCTCATTAATTTTCTTGTGGTATAATTTAAAGCAGTAATATGAGGGCAAAACTGAGTATTATCCATCATAAATATCAAAAAAGATAGCACTGTAACACCATAAATTATGCATATTACCTGTTGTTAAAAATGATTAATGCATTATCAACTTTATCACACACTGTCTATGTCTAGACATATCTGAAATCTGAAATTTCATTTAGTACTTCAAAAGAGATGGAATGGATGGAATGGTGCATTTCCAGGCTAAAGTAGTTTCTCCAGCTACTTGTTTGAGAATTTCAGGATTGAAATTCGATTCATCCCAAGCTTAGGGTCAATTGAGGTACATATCAGTAAAGTCATTACTAAAGCTCCAGGAGAACTGAAACAAATTATTATATCCTAAAAGCATCCTTAGTTGCTGGCCCAAAGACTAGCATTTATGAGGGGTCCTTGGTGCTTTCTGAGGTTGGTTGTTTTCTTGTAGACATTTCATTACCCAACGAGATAACATCATCAGTGCTAATAAGGAATGGGGTTTACTCTCAATTTATATTATAGTGGCTTGCCCTGACAATCTACTTTCTGACAGAGCAATCCAGTAGAATATAAATTGAGAGCAAACCTCACTTCTTACTAACACTGATGGTGTTTACCTAGTTTGATTAATAAAATATCTGCAAGAAAACAACCAAGCTCAGAGAGCACTTAGGATTCCTCATTTCAACTCTGAGCTACAAATATACTTCTTGATCAGTACTAGCAGTTCAGCAAGAAGAATAGTAACCTCCTATGATCTCTTGAATGAAGAGGAAGAAAAGTTTGGTCATGAGGAGAGGCAGTAAAGAAAAGGTTAAGTCAAAAGCAATGAAGAAAACAGGAAAGAACAGATATCTAATACAATTCTTGTAAAACAGCCAAGACTACCAGTTTGTAATGGTGCATAGAAGTACACATATGTGTATAATCACACAGGTACCTCTTCTTTTTTTCAGATGATCCAGAGCTTTTTTTAAATTTGAAATAAAATTTGTTTCCTCAAAAATTATTCTTTTAATTTGGCAACTGCTTCTACCCAAGAAAGTTTATCTAGTATAATTATGTATGATAGCATAGTTTTTCTTTCTGGATCTCTTTACATCCAAAATGGCAATGGGCAGGTAAGAATATGACTTAGGGGCCTCAAGAGTCACTGACAAATGGAAGATGCTCAAGCCCAATAAAATATAGGCGCTAATTGCTAATTTTCTTCTGAATTCAAAATACTATCCTTCTCTCTCTCTCTCTCTCTCTCTCTCACACACACACACACACACACACACACCAAAGCCTGTGTTCATAATTTTGTATGGGTAGAAAAAAATCCCCAAATATCCAAAACAAATTTGAGTGCATTTTAAATCTGATGCATATGCCAAATGCCCATGCAGTTCTTCTTTGCCTTATCAGTTAAATAGTCAGTAATACAACAAAGTTATGAATGGGGGGGGGGGAGATTATTAAAAGCACAGCAGCCATGTCAGAAAAGTGAGGCACTTGCCATTTTATTAAACTAGATTGTTGCTGTTGTTGCTGCTGTTGCTGCTGTTGTTGCTGCTATTGTTGGTTTGTCTGTGTGTGTGTTCGTGTTCCATTGAGCCAGTTCTGACTCCTGACAATTGCCTGGATAAAGTCCCCACAGTATTGTAAGCAAGATTTTTGGAAGTGGTTTCTTGTTGCCATTTTCCTGGGGTTGAGAAGGAGGGACTGATCCAAAGTCCCCCAGCTGGCATTGTGCCTAAGGCAAGATTAGAACTCACTGTCTCCCAGTGGTGCCTTAACCACTACCCCAAACTGGCTCTCAGATTGTCTTTGCTTGGTATTTCAATGTGTATCTGGAGCAGTAGCAGGAAAGAAGGTGTAAAACATAATAACCATGATGATCTGTTGAGTGATTCTAATATTTCCCAGTGTCTAAAGTACTTAACCAGCCATCCATCTGTTCAAGACTACCCTCTTGTCTACCCACTCATTACTCCACACCCCCCACCAGGCCTAGTTGAGCAAATATGTAAGGCCAGCAATGTTATCTGATCTGCCCTTCCCAGCCTCTTTCTAATGACTTGCTGCACTAATCATTAATTACTGCACTAATTATTAATCAGACACATTACCAGAACAGAAACGGGCTCTTTCTGAATAAAAAGACATCTCTCAAAGCAGAGGAACATCAGAGCCGTAATAAAAGTTCTCCTGTACTTTTCTGTCTTTAAAATATATTACGGCATGTTTTCCCAACACTTGTGTGTGTGTCAAAGTAAACTGTGCCTCCCTCTTTAAGGACATACAAACAATGCCTTTTTATAAATGTGGAAAAATATGGAGAAAACATGTTTGCAAACAAGGTTGTTCTTGAAGCAGCACTAGCTATGGGTGCTAGCGATTCTGCTACAGTAGCAAACCTGGGGTGGGAGGTGAAATCCATTCCACAAGCAAATGAATGCCTATATTATTTATTAAAAACCTAAGATGGAGGAAAAAGTCTTCCTTCAACAACAAGCCGAGGGTAGATCTTCCTGCACAAACCACTCTGTGTATTCAAACAGATTGTATACTGATTGTAGTGTTGATAGTGTTCTGGTGCTTTCAAAAAACTCTTTTATTTCCTACCCACTGTGGGTTGTGGCAGCCTCTTTGTGTTTTCATTTTCTTTATTAGTTTCTCTACAGCCACAATTTGTAGAGTAATAGAGATGGTAGAGACCAAAGGGGTTATCAGGTCCAACCTCCTGCACATTGCAGGATTCATTAAACCATTCCCAGATGACTTTCTATAACCTCTGTTTGAAAACAGGGAAGAGGAAGAACCACTCCATGTGGTTCTTCCACCGACTGACAGCTCTTACTGCCAAGTTCTTCCTAATGCATCGGTCTGTATTTAGATTTACATTTCTTCCCATTAGTTCTAGATTTAACTTTTGGAGCAAGTGAGCACTTCATGTATTTAAAGACAACTGGATTGTCCCTTTTAAACCTTATCTTCTGCAAGCGAAATACACCTAGGTCTTTTCACCATCCTGGCAACCTTTCCAGTTTATCACTGTCTTTTTAAATATGGGATATACAGAAATAAATGCACTACTCCAAGCAAGGTCTGAATAAGGTAAGACAGCATAGAGTAGAGCAATTAATTCCTTATTTACTTCCAGATTCTACCTATCTCTACCTCTGACCAAAAGTAGTTCTAACAAGCACACATTTACCTTGTGAATGTGACAAATGTAATCAATGAATGAAGCAAGCGCTCTTCTGATCTGGCTGAGTAGAGCTGCCCAACATTACTGAATTATTTTACAACGGCGAGTCTCAACATGTACCAATGGAGGGTTTACTCACAGTTACTATATATATATAATACAATTGTATTATGTAAACCAGTCCTAATTTTTTGAGGTAACCTAGAATATGTGGTATATAATCTAGTGGAGAACGATAAATTTAATTATAAATTTTAAATTCACAATTCTGATTTCTTGAAGAGCATGTAGCAAAGGAAAGGTTTTAATCCAAACGTGTTATGGCATTCATAAATCATTATTACAAAAACACTCCTTTCATAATCTGATCCATTTTATGCCTAGAAGTTCGTTTTTCTGTAAATTATATTCCAACTAATTTAATCTGCAGAATAATAATCTGCAAAATTAAGTGGTGCTTTGCTAAACTATAACATAATATAGTTTAGAAGCATAGTCAATCTCTCACCTCCGCCACCTTAGAGAGGAACTGATTAATCACAATTAATGACTTCAAGTGCCAAGCCCCATGGCTGCTTTAGGAATCACAACAAGCAGAATGGATCAAGTCATTGTGATCTGTTAGTAAATAAATCTCTCTCAGAATTTTGCAAACATTTTCTGACATGCTTGCCTGGCTGACTAAACGGGTCAATCATTTAATCAGAGCCTTCAAAACTTTCTTGGGCACATACAATTTCTTATTTTAATAGCAGCTCTTGACTATAACCTTAAAAGCCTCTCATTAAGCACTAAAAACAAATATTCTTATTCCCCATGCTTATTGTTCTCTTTCTTTGAGAAGTAAAGCTAAATGCTAACCAATGTCATCTGATATTTGAATTATATGCAATATAGTCTGTCAAATGTAACAATTCCACAATCACTCATTTTAATGGAAATTGAGCAAATTCTCGTATCTGTCCCAATAAATTCAATGGAACAGTATCCCATTGCTTTGTGGGGGGTGGCCATGAAGTCAGTGGAGGAAAGAGAAGGGAAAAGTAATGTTTCTCCCCACCTCCAGATTCTTTGCATAACAATATGAAAGGAGTAATTATTGCTGTCAATTTTCCTCCTAGGAATGGGAAAAAAAATTAAGTAGTGGATATGCTTTCAAACTTAAGGCTAGCACATGAGAATTCACTGGAGGCAAGCAACCAAACTGATCTATATATAGTAGGAAAATACAGAAAGAATATTAATCGGATTCTTTACTATGTTCTGCCATTATGTAAAGGCTTTATTATTCTCCTCTAAAACAAAAGAATGATTTCTTTCCCTTTACAATGTGCCGAAGAAGCACCAATAGCTTTTTAACTAAACCCCATACACCTTCACACCAACATTACTGAGTTGCATGCGTATGCTCACAGACATCCCATTCCACAATTACAAAGCAACTGAATCATATTCAAAGACTATTCTTTTTTCCCCTTTGGCGATTACCTGAATGACAGCCCCTATCCTTTTGTCCTAGACATTTAAACTCCTCGCTTGATCCACACAGAATTTTCTAGCCATCAGATGTTCTGCTACTGTGCTAGTCGTCCTGCAGAAATTCTCTCTCTCTCTTTCCCCCTCTCTCCCTCTCTCTCTCTCTCTTTCCCTTCTGAAAAAAAGCAAACAACTGGATAGCTATCATTACACTAAGGAAATCTCTTTGGAAAAAAAAAACACCACCAAACCACTTGCTAATCTTTGCAGCCCCTTCATCCAAAGTTAAAGATAAGAAAAACAAACCTAAGTCAGTTTCAACCACATTCCAGGGACAAGTTCCCGTTTTCTTCTTTTATCAAAACACTAGCTTTTAAAGTCCCCCCCCCCCCACCGGCCCCTGACCTTGCAGGCTAAACTGCTGCTCACGCCCGCAAACAAAGCCATATTTGTTTAATAACTGATTGCTGCCATGGGTACAGTAAACAAGAGCCCTGGCATTTGTGTTTATGAACAAACACATCTTCTTGCAAGAGCAATTTAACATTAACCAGGTGGAATAATCAACGGATTTCATAGGTGAGACGCTGGGTAGGACAACTGTAAACAGAGCAGGGAGGAGAAAGGGGCCAGTCTCAGGGAACCAAGGTTGAAGCGGCAGCATTGCAGAGTAAACAGCTGGGGAGAGGTCAAGGCAAACAAACAGCCATCCTTCTGACATTCAGAGAAGTAGAAAAAAGGTTGCATGGCTATTGCTGGGAACAATGGGATCTTGAATATACAGTGCCAGGTGCCTTTAAACAAGATGCAGCACCTTCGAGTGATTTGTACTTAGTTATTGCCCTAACTAGACCATCAGCTACATCAATGCAACTAGAGGAATTTAGGTTCCTCAGTGGCTAAGACACTGAGCTTGTTGATCAGAAAGGCTGGCAGTTCGAATCCCTACTACAGGTCTCCTCCGTGATCAGGGGGTTGGACCAGATGACCTCCAAGATCTCTTCCAACTCTGTTACTGTTTACTATAGTCCTTAATTATTGCACTATCTGGATGATCAGTTACATCAACTTATATGCCTGGAACTTGAGTAAATTGTACCACGTTACTGCACTAATTGGTCTGTCAGTTACATCAATTTATAACCCTGCAACAAGAGTAGTTTTACTCCTTCAATAATTACACCAACTAAACCATCAGCTACATTAACTTACAGGCTGGTTACTCGAGTAATTTGTACTCCTTAGTTATTGCACCAACTAAGCCATCAGCTACATCAATTTATAACCCTGTATCTCTAGTAATTCGTACTCCTTAGTTATTGCACTAACTAAATGATTAGCTATATTAACTCACTCAACTGCAACTCACTCAATAATGCTTGTGTGAAAAGGTGTGCATTTGTTTCAATCCTCCTCCTATTTGAAAATGGATGTAAAAGAACCGCTTTACGAGAGTGGGACAAGGCAACAGAAGTGCAGCTATTGATTCTTACATACATCTTTATAGAGAAATACATGACATACAGATGTGAAAAAGAGAAAGCACAGTCTTAAATCACATTTTCCCACAGGCCTCTTACAAACAGTAATTAATTAGAATGTTTTTCATGCCTCTAAAATAAATATTGTGAATATTATGAGCCACACATAAACTTGTCAACTCATATAAAAGTTCAGCATAGCCAATCACATGTACATTAAAAAGAGAGGTAAAAATTAAAACTGTACTTTTACATACTAGGAAGGCGGTAAGAAAACACTGTTCTTTGCATATTTTAAGTGTGCTGACCAAGGGCATGTAAATTACCATAGGCAATTAAGAATGTCCCCTCATGCTCTCTGGCCAAAGATACGTTTTTGAACTATACTTTAGCCTGAGCACAATGTGTCTGATTGGGCAATAAGGCCAACCCCAACCCCATGCTGTTACAGTCATCTAGCAAATGTGAGGGTATATAAATTGAACAAATAAATAAACATATCTTCTAGAAGTCATATTCCGTTCAAAATTAAGTTACCACTATTGCAAAACTGAAAACATCAACGCAGAAATGTAAGAATGAATAAATATAATGAAGTTAATCAAGGTGCACTAAACAGCATCAGTTACAAAACTATTGCACAGTAATGTTCTAAAACATTTGGACGCTGCTCAGTTAAGCAACCAGTCTGATTCTTAGAACTATTTTTTTTTGGGGGGGGGGGCAACAAAATTCTGTTTCATACTTGAAATATTGGCTTACTCATTAGGGGAGGAAAGTGCATATTTTTAAGTGCTATAGTCTAAATAATTCTGATCAAACTAAACTTTGATGGATATTAGTTTCTTACTAATAGATATGTTTCAGGCTGGGTGGTGCTGGGATATAAACTTAGTTTAAAGAAGAACTCTGTAACATTGTTTCCTCTCTTTAGATATAATTCTGTTCTGGATGTTTTGGATTTTACGTTGTTGTTAGTTGCGAAGTTGTGTCTGACCCATCGCGACCCCATGGACAACATTCCTCCAGAGCTTCCTGTCCTCTACCATCCTCTGGAATCCATTCAAGCTCATGCCTACTGCTTCAGTGACTCCATCCAGCCACCTCATTATCTGTCATACCCTTCTTCTTTTGCCCTCAGTCTTTCCCAGCATTAGGCTCTTCTCCAGTGAGTCCTTCCTTCTCATTAGGTGGCCAAAGTATTTGAGTTTCATCTGGCCTTCTAAAGAGCAGTCAGGGTTGATCTCCTCTAGAACTGACTAGGATTATGTTATGTTAGCACAAAGATATAAAAGAAGCACCTGTGGTCACCAATGTATTTCTCCATTACACCCAAATTTAATACATGTTTGCTTCTCATGTCTAACCTTCTCACTGTTGTAGTTCCTTCCAATTTTTTCAAGAACTCTCAAATTTCTCTGACCTACACTACCTCTGTTACCTTACTGTATGTGAGATCTATACTCAGGATTCCAGTCTAGATGTTAGTTATCCAGGTGATTTTTGTTTCATAATCTGTACTTAGGTGCATTTTTACCAGATTACAGAATCTCAGAAAAGGAAATCTCATCCAAACTCCTGCTTGGAGTTCTTCTAAAGCATTTCAGACAGTTGCCTAGATAGCCTTTCTTTGAGATTATGAAATAAACGTACCACTTCATGTACAAACTGTTCTATTAGATGACAGGTTATCACTAGTTGTTTTATTGTTTTATAGCTTTTTATAGCTTTTTTTATTGTTGTGAGACACCCAGAGTTGTGTTTTAAGATGGGCAGCCATAAAATCATAATAAATTAGCCTTTTTTTCTTAATATCTAACTTGAGTTTAATTTATTGCTATTTTAACCCACTGGTTCTGGATGTTGGTGGTTAAAAGAAATCAACTCCATTTCCACTTCTAGTTTACAGCCCTTTATATATATGAAGCCTGCTGTCATATACTCTCCTCAATTCACTTCTGCATGCTAAACATTTTTAGTACTTTTAATCGTTTTTCATTGGACTTGGACGCCAGTCCTGGCACCATCATGGTAGTCTTCCTTGGAATTCCAGTTTTTCAAAGTCCTTTTTTTTCTCCAGTGCCCACAATTGAAGACAATATTCTAAATAAGGCTTGACAAAGACAATGGGAAAATATTTCTTGTAACTTGGACTCTGTGTGTCTCCAGCATTCACCTTTCTATTATTGTTATTATTTATTAAATTTAAATGCTGTCCCTATCACTGTAATAGATCATAATAAAAATATAATAAAACAATTACAATTTAATAAGAATTAAATTAGTTATTAGCAATTGAACTGTACTGCTGGCTTGTTTTCAATGCAAACTACTAGAACAAGTAGATCTACAACTTGAGCCACCTGGTTCAAGTATTCTCTATTTTATGCTCATGTTTTTGCATGTTTCATCTCGGTGTGCAAGACCTTTCTTCCCTTTCATTTGGTTCTCTGTTAAACCTCTCTAAATCTTTATGGACATGATCTTTCTGTTCTAATGTATTACCCATTCATCCTGTGTCATCTGTAAATTTGCTCATCACCCCAGGTCATAAACAAATACATTGAAAAACACATGGCTCAAGGCAGAGCCTGTGGCACTTTATAATAATCACCAAACAGATGTGGAAACATTTATGAATGCTCTCTTGGTATGGCCCATTCAGCCAATTAACCTCTAACAGTTGCATTATCTAACTCTTATCTTTTATCAATAATGAAGATATCAAAAAAAAGTATGTCTGTGTCAACGTAAGATTCCCCCAACTTATTAAGCTAGTTAACACTGTCAAAAAAAGGAGATAAGGTTTGTTTGTCTCAAACCCATACTGAACCTGTCAACTGTTGTGTTTCTATCCAAGTTCTCAGAAATGTGCTGTTTAACAATATGCTTGAAAAGCTTGTTCACAATACGCAACAAATTGATAGGTCGGTAACTTCTCATGGCCAACTTTTTCTGATTGTTGAGGAATCATTTGCTGTCCTCCAATTTTCTGGAACTTCAGCAGTACTCTTGGGACTTTCCAAGATTCATTTAACAGTTGCTCAGTTGCTACACTAGTTCCTTTAGCACACTAGGATATAATTCATCTGACTCTGGAGACTTAGGTTCAATTAAACTACTGTTCTTTTATATTCCTCTTGTTTAACTTGAGCTAAGCTCCTTCCTTTCTCTGTGCACTATTCCTCAACCTCTGCAACTTTGAGACATGTGGACTTCAACTCCCAGAATTGGCTGGGGAATTCTGGGAGTTCAAGTCCAAACATCCCAAAGCTGCTGAGGTTGAGAAACATTGCTTTAGTGGCAAAATGATAGCCAATCTAGGCTATCAGTAGAACTCATGGCCTCCCAATTTTTAGCCTGATGCCTTTAACTATTATACTAAACTGGTTCTTGAATATAAAATGCCATATAAAAACTCCTTTCTTTCTGCTGTTTACCTAGATACATGTACCTATATTAATTTGTATTTCATGTAAAGAAAGTGCATTTTTATGGTACCAGATTTAATCTCCAAATCCTTCTCATACAATTAGCAAAACTTCTGCATAAGACCATGACAAGTCACTGCCAATCATGATCAAGTAGATAATTCTGATTAAATAGATCAATGTTCTGACTAAGTCACTGAGGACGTCGGCTAACACGTAGCATATTTAGTAATGATAAAACTGACACAAGGGACTCAAAATGATATCTGGACTTAATCAGAACTTAATTAGAAACAATTACATGATCATTTTTTTTATTACACCGAGGTGGTGTTGCAGAAAATAAACATGACAATAACATGCCTATATATTTTGATTAGATTACATCCAAGCACACCCAAAAGTAAGGCACAAGAAAGAAAATTTCTTCTAACACTAACTACTATACACATCTATATACAGTATATATATTTATTCAATAATATAATTACTATTGAAAAAGTGTTGGGAAGGAAGTAACAGAACATTGGGAAGGGAGAACAGTATTGAGACTTATTCATGCTGTATATATAGTAGCAGCAGGTGCTAATATTAAAAGTCATCTTATAAGGGGTCTGCTGACATAAAAATAAGTAAATAAAATAACATATAAATATATAGGGAAAGTGGAAGAAATCAACGTGTCTATTTGAAATCTCATCGTATTAGAACTGTTGTCATTGTGGCTAGTTCTTTCTAGACATTCTATTCACTTTCTCCAGAAGGTTTAGCCTGGGTCTTTCAAAGGTATCTCTCATCCATCTTTGGGTATGCACATAACTGAATGGGCAGTCTCAGCAGAAACAGCCTGTGTAGGCACACACTCATGCAGACAACTGGAGAAAGTCTTCTAGATGATGTAGTACTTCATGTGACCTGTAATTATTGTATAGTTCTGTCTTCTATATCTTCTCTGCTTTATCCCAGGAACCTTGGTAATTTTGCTATTAAATAAACAAAAAACAAAAATACCCAGAGGCAAGCATTCTATTTTCAGAATTTTTAAATTCAAATGGCACAAATCTGAAATTTCATGCATAATGTTGCATGGCCAGCCTATTATTTCAGCATTAAAATATCTACAGATTACAACTGAATTTCTTATGTGATCCTTTGCAGACATGTAAAATCGGTTTCTTCAGTGAAAAGGAAGTACTGTATGATAAAAACTACAAGCATATCATTCAAATGCTTTATTGGTCAAATAGATGAATGCCTTTATTAGTTCAACCCTTTTTGTAATGGAGTGCCACTGATGACCCAGTGTTATCCTCATCTCCCTGCTATTAATCACATCGCCAAGAGCTCATTTTGTTTTAAAATCTTAAGAAATTGCCATAATTTAAAGACATGGTATCTTCCTAATGGGTAATGTTTCATAGTCTATATTGCTTCCTATAACAATACCTTTGTGGCAATGCTGAGCACATTATTAAATCACCAGAAAGCTAAATTAAAATATTTAAATGATAGAAAAGCTTTATGTAAACTATATTTTGCATATCTTACTTGCCATATATTTATTGAATTAAAATCACAGTATTTTTAGAATTGCAGCAATCGAACATGTATGGCTTATGTATAAGCGTATGAAAACATTTCCTGGGCAAATTTAAAATAACACATACTTTTAAGAGTATCTATAGTTAGTTATTTATTAATCACATTTATGTGATTAATAAATGGCTGCCCATTTCACAAAAAAACAGTTATTTATTTATTAATCACATTTATGTGATTAATAAATGGCTGCCCATTTCACAAAAAAACATAGTTATTTATTTATTACTCACATTTATGTTGTGGCTGCCCATTTCACAAAAAGCACCTCTGGGCAGCATTCCACAATCAATAAAACAACAAATATACAAAAATAATCATTATAAAAATAGAAATGTCATTATGAAAATGACAATGTTATATAGAAAGGTAAAACGCATAAATCATATGGAAAGAATGAAAAGATCAACCACAGTAAAGCCATCAAGAATATCTTGGCTATCCTGGGATTCCCCAGGTCTGGTGAGTAGGTCTTGAGGGATTTCCAAAATGATAGCAGGGATGTAGCTAACCTGACCTTGGATGGGAGGGGGAGGGAAGACAGACTGTTCAGTAGGGAAATATAGGTCCCTGGAATATGGCACTTGCATCATGCCTTCCCTGCCAGATCAAATGGGACAGGTGGATA
Source organism: Thamnophis elegans (assembly GCF_009769535.1). Taxonomy (NCBI): domain Eukaryota; kingdom Metazoa; phylum Chordata; class Lepidosauria; order Squamata; family Natricidae; genus Thamnophis; species Thamnophis elegans. The sequence goes on along the minus strand of NC_045542.1, from coordinate 131,712,561 downwards.
TAATCGGGGAAAGAGGTCCCTCAGATAGCCCAGTCCTATGCCATGAAGAGCTTTAATGTTTGAATTGGACCCAGAAACTGAGTGGTTGCAATGCTGTTCGTGGAGCAGAGGTTTAATATATTTTCTTCTGGGAGCACACATAACAGCTTCCATCTCTGCATTCTGTACCCGTTGAGCTTCTGGATGCTCATTAATGGCAGCCCTAAGTAAAGCACATTACAGTAGTCCAATCTGAAATGACTAGGGCATAGATGATTGATTGTAAAAAGAGCCTCCCAATTCAGGAAGGGATGAAACTGGCATGAAACTGAAAGTTCTCCCAACCAATACGGTAATCTGTAATCTGTAATCTGTTCCTCCTAGACTCAATTGTGAGTCTAGGAGGAGCCCACGATTGCACACGGGATCTGTCTGTTCTTGGGTCTTTAATACAAACAATGAAGATAGATTTTAAACAGACATTGTTTTCCGTTTATTTCAAACTGCATAATTTCTTAGTTCTATAACACAAAATTAAGGATATGCCCTGGTTGAGAATCACTGGTGCGGCAAGACAATCAGTTAAGAAAATTACATAAAACATAGATGTACCTTGATGTGCCTCGACAACACTGGTTCTTACTGGGGGAAACTATATGATAATTTAAGCAAAATGTAGGCATAAAGAGAAAGAAGATGAATCTTTGCCTTTGTCAAGCATCTTTAACTAGAAATGTGGTAATATTATATTATAAAGTAAATGCAAACAATTGTTTATTCCCACCCATTCAACATAGAAATCTCTTTCTGTTAGCCTTGCAAAGAATTTGTAAAGTAAAATTTGGAATGCCTAAATTTATTACAAAATTTGGAGAAAAATCATTAACTTTCCAGTTGTTGGTAAGGATTAGCTCGTGTTTACTGTTCTGCAGTTATACATCAAGGAAAGGAAAATAATTAAGGATCAAAGATGCTACAGTTGAACAAATTCAGTCTTCCTTTGGACAGATCATATACCAATTTCTTCTAAATAAAATCTTTTGATCTGATAAATAAAAATATAATTGTATTTATGTGAACATTATTTTTTATAAATGTTACATATGATTTAGTTTTTCCTCCTAGGACCAAAATAAATACATAAACATATTTCTGTTTTGGTTCTTATTTCAAGATATCAAATCTAACACATGCATGACAAATATATTTTATGGTTAGCATAAAATGGCTTAGGAGGCTGATCTGGATATAAAACCTTTCACCTATCTTTAGTATCCAATTTACACTACACTGACCAAGTTATTATAGCCTAATGAATCAGCCACAGTATATATCAACTGCTGTACATAACTGGTAAAGTGGCCACTTTATAACCCTTTTCATCACTTAACAGTGAATCCAACTCCACTAATCCAACCTCCAAAGCCAAATCTAACCTAAATAATGAAATAATTTTTAATTGATAAGAACAAAAAAAAGATGCCACACTCTTCTTTTTCCTAATGCTATGTACCCACAACTATGTATTTTCAGAAAAGGGAAGCAATCATCATTTTAAGCCTAACATTTTCTTTCCAACAAGAACCAACTCTTAGCCAAATATTTGACTCTCTGTGTTACCACATATTTCCCTGTTGAAATAGCTAAACAACATGGCTAGCACCCATTGGGGGAAATGTTTAATTTACTGGCATTTCTGAAAGAACACAGTGGATCTGGCTGAAGAATTCAAAGAGACTGTTTAATATGTGATTGTGAATTAATTTATTCATTCATTCCCAAGCACTAGGACTTTGGGATTGCACACACACACACACAAACCTGAACAAAAATATAAAACTAATATAAATTTGCCAGTGGTCACTCAACATATGTTATGGACCAAAGACTTGTTGCAATAACAATTTCCAGGACTTTTCTAAACAAGGTGAGACTTAGGTCCAACTATACTTCTGAAGGCAGCAAATTCCAGAGTGTATGAATTACTTTTGAGAAGCCTGGACATCACAGTCAAATCCTATGGACATTACAAGGAGATGAGATTGTCAGTAGGTACTCTTTAAAAGAATGGACAGAATTTTAAGGCAGACTCAGATTTATTGAGGCAGTCTGTGATATGATATAGGGGAAAATAAGCACTTTCAATTGGACCTAGAATTCAACGAAGCAACTTTGGAATAGATTTTTCCAATTAATCTCCAGGCTCCCACCTTCTGCATCAGATGCAACTTTACAACTCCAGGAAAAATATTTGGGTAATAAAGGGGTAAAACAGTGTTCCAAGAACGGATATGGTTCCCTAAGAGCTGGGTGAAAGCCCATTTCCAGCTTCCAACCGTTGCTTCAGCAGGAGCTCTCACTCCACAAGCACTTTCTAAGGATGAAGTTATTTCTTCCAGAGAAAAAAGTGTGATATAATTGCAAAGTCAATTTTTCACTGGGTTTTTTTTGTTGTTGTTGTTTAAATTACATCACATTTTAGCAACCATTCAAAGTAACAATGCCACTGGAAAAAAGTGGTGCATCTCCATGGCCACATAATCAAAATTTGGGGGATTGGCAACCACCATGTATTTACAATGGTTTTATTATCGTGCATTCAAATTCAGTGGATGTTATACTTTACTGATTTGTGAATTTACTTACAGGTGAAACTCGAAAAATTAGAATATCGTGCAAAAGTTCATTTATTTCAGTAATGCAACTTAAAAGGTGAAACTAATATATGAGATAAGACTCATTACATGCAAAGCAAGATAGTTCAAGCTGTGATTTGTTATAATTGTGATGATTATGGCATATAACTCATGAAAACCCCAAATCCACCATCTCAGAAAATTAGAATATTACATGCAATCAATAAAACAAGGATTGTACATAGAACAATATCAGACCTCTGAAAAGTATAAGCATGCATATGTACTCAGTTCTTGGTTTGGGCGCCTTTTGCAGCAATTACTGCCTCAATGTGATGTGGCATGGAAGCTATCAGCCTGTGGCACTGCTGAGGTGTTATGGAAGACCAGGATGCTTCAATAGCGGCCTTCAGCTCTTCTGCATTGTTCGGTCTCATGTCTCTCATCTTTCTCTTAGCAATGCTCCATAGATTCTCTATGGGGTTCAGGTCAGGCGAGTTTGCTTGCCAATCAAGCACAGTAATCCCACGGTCATTGAACCAGGTTTTGGCAGTGAGGGCAGCTGGAAAATGAAGTCAGCATCCCCATAAAGCTCGTCTGCAAAAAGAAGCATGAAGTGCTCCAAAATCTCCCGGTAGACAGCTGCGTTGACCTTGGTCTTAATGAAGCACAGTGGTCCAAAGTCCTGTTGCTCAGTGGTCCAAAGTCCTCTTTTCTGATGAGAGCAACTTTTGCATCTCATTTGGAAACCAAGGACCCAGAGTATGGAGGAAGAATGGAGAGGCCAATAAAGCACAGTAATCCCACGGTCATTGAACCAGGTTTTAGTGCTTTTGGCAAAAGTTGCTCTCATCAGAAAAGAGGACTTTGGACCACTGAGCAACAGGACTTTGGACCACTGTGCTTCATTAAGGCCGTGGCACGACAAAACCGCGCTACACAAAATAGCGGAAATTAAATCGCGTCGCTAAAGTCGCGACGTCATCACCGCGCGTCATCACCGCGGAGACAACAGCGCGGCGACAGAAGGGCCCGTCCAAGGAGATGTTGTTGAGGAAGAAGAGGGCAGCCTGCCTCCGCCGGGCAAGCCCGCTTCGCCGGCCCGGGAGAGCCTCAGCCGCCGCCGCTGCCGCGTCCTCCTCCGCTTCCTGCTGCCCCCCGTGGCTGAGCTGGACCCTTCCCGCAGGCTGCTGCTGCTGGGCAGCCCGCTTTGCCCCGTGCCCGCTGCCGCTGTCAGCTGGAGGAGGAGGGCTACCTTTGGAGGCAAAGAACGAAGCATGTAGAACGCCCTTCTGTCACCGCGCTGTTGTTGCGGCGGCGGTAGGGTCGTTTATTTCTTAGTGCTTCGGACGCCGCGGATTTGCCTCCGCACTTATGTCGGCGCGGATAAGGGCATCGCGGTTTTGTGGTGGAACCCATTAAGACCAGGGCCAATGCCTCATTGAGGCAGTAATTGCTGCAAAAGGGGCCCAAACCAAGAACTGAGTACATATGCATGCTTATACTTTTCAGAGGTCTGATATTGTTCTATGTACAATCCTTGTTTTATTGATTGCATGTAATATTCTAATTTTCTGAGATAGTGGATTTGGGGTTTTCATGAGCTGTAAGCCATAATCATCACAATTATGACAAATCACAGCTTGAACTATCTTGCTTTGCATGTAATGAGTCTTATCTCATATATTAGTTTCACCTTTTAAGTTGCATTACTGAAATAAATGAACTTTTGCATGATATTCTAATTTTTCGAGTTTCACCTGTATACCTTGAAAAATAAGAATATAGTATATCTTATTTAAGAAAGAAGAAAATAGCAGCCACCATATAATTCTGCTTAGCTAAATTCTTAGGAGCTAATTCCAAAAATAATTCAGAAATTATTTGGATGTTTCTGTGAACACAGCATCTCCCTCCTATTCATTAAGCAATCTTTTAGAGTCGCTTGCACAATGTCCAAAGTATTTCTTCCAAATCATTTTTTTAGTGTGCCCAGTGCTAGTGGATTCTTCTGTCTAATTCTCCAAAAGGTCAGTGCAACCAATTTCTCTGAGGGACATGTGCTGGTTTTTTCCCCCTACTTCATATTTCTTGAATTTTGATATTAATATTTGTATTAATATTACTTGTAATCTGCTTTGGGGAGATTATTTTGGAAAGAGGGTTCAAACAGTTATACTAAATAACTGATAAATATAGTAGTTGATTTTGATTTTAAAGCTGTAAATCTGAGTGATTCTTATCTGCTAGAATTAAAATTGATTATATATTATAAAACACACTGAGGAACAAACACGTGATAAAAATCACTCTTTTTTCCTTGCCACTGACTGCCAAGAGTTCAAATTATCTCTTCTCCTGCTCTGAAAGTCAGGCTTTAAAAATAGAAGGCTGGAAAGAAAGGTAGACCCTGTCAAAGCATACTTTGAGAGTGGATGCAGAATGACAGGGAAATTTGAAGCCTTCAGAATATGTTCCAATTTCCAATTCTGAGCAGAGAATCTTTGCTTGAAAGATTTTTCCTGTTGAATTTCACCCAAGTCCATTGTGCTACACTTTTTCAATACCCTTAAGTGTTTACTTCAGCGAACAACCCCAGATGCTTTTATATATATACAGTTTTGCTCAAACTTACAATAATACATCATGGTAGTCTTAAGACTATCTAAACACAAAACATCATTCTTTACAAAATATCATAAATAGGTTCTGCTAAAATAGTATTGCAATGATGAAAAGAAATGACTTCTTAAAAATTCCCAAGTACACAGGGAGAACAAAGAAGTGTACTATTATATGATAGGAATATGTCTTAACAAAGGACACAATTCACATCCTAATGTGCTACAAACATGCTAACTTTTTGTTGCAAAGGTCCAGATCAGAAGTGGGTTTCAGCCAGTCCAGTATGTGTGTACTGGTGCCAGAAATCCGGCATGCGTTTGCGTACTGTGGCTTCCGGAGGCTCCCTACTGGTCCCTCCCCTGGCGTTCCCCCGCCTGTCGCTTCCCCCGCCTGGTTGCCGTTCTCTCTCTCTCTCTCTCCCCGCCTGTCCGCACCATGCTTGCCCCACCAACCCACTTCCTTTGCCAGACTCAGCTGTTGGAAGAAGCCCACACTTCCTTCTCTTTGACAAGCACCTTGCAAAACCAGGACTTTGCAAACCGCTTCTCAAAGAGAAGGAAGGGTGGAGGGGGACGGACTTCTTCAGATGAGCCTAGAAAGGCCGCTTTGCCTCCGCTGCTCTCCTTCCCGCACTGCAGGTACGGCCTCGAGGGGAAGATGTCCTACCAAGGCAACAATATTCCTCAGATCACAGTGAAGTGAAGCGCCCTCTGGCATATTCTACCAACCTTGGGCGGCCAAGGCGGGTGAGTGAGAAGCTCCAAAAGTCCGGCAAGGGGAGGGGGCACCTGGTGGGAGGAGCAGCTTCCCCTTCAGCCTCCAAAGCCACACTTGACTGTCTCAGCTCTGGAGGATGCTTTCTCGGCCGGCCCCCAATTTATAAACAGAAATTAACCATCTTCTTTTAAACTTTCAATTTTAATGAGAATTTAAGAAGTTTTAGAAAAATTTTCATTGAAATGGAAAGTTTAAAAGAAATTGGTTAATTTCCGTTTATAAAGGTCAAGTGGTGGTGGTGCACAGGCTGCTGACCAACCCAGTGCCTGGTCAGGGTGGCGGGGCTACCCTGGAGCATCTCCCAGCCAGGAAGGGGTGCCAGGAGAAAGCTGGGCTGCCAAAAGCCCAACTGAAGCTGGCAACAGGGCATGAAGGAGAGGCTGCCCAGCAGAACTGGGCAGCGTCCCCAGGTTGGTGAGCTGGAGGGGAGGTTGCATGGGCCTGGAGGAAGCAGGGGTCGAGGCTGCCCTAGGCATCTGCAATGTAACCTGCCACACGCAGCTCTCGGAGAAAGGAGGCAGGGAAGTAAGCCCCGGGCCTCATCTCTGCCTTCTTCCTTGAGAGTGGGCTTCGGGAATGGCCAGCCTCTCTCGCCATTGCTCCCTTCATTCTCCTTCCACCCGGAGGTTCAGCCAGCGGGGCATCTCCCATTTAGCCACTCACGAGGCTGGGTGTGGCGGAACATACAGCGAAGATGCATCCATGTCTACTATTACTAGTATCACCACCACCAGCAACAGCTCGGTAGCAGCAGCGGTGGCTGGTCTCTGCTCCCTGTGCTTTGCAGCCTGGCTGGAGATAAGCATCGCTGAAATGGCACTTCACTTGCTGCAGCTTGGACACCTGGGAGGTGGGAGTAGCGCTTTCCGGGTTTGGGGAAAGGCGGCCAGGGCCAGTGGGGTCCTCCGCTGACCCTATGGGGTCCTCCAGGTGTCCGAGTTGCAGCAAGTGAAGTGCCACTTCAGCGGCACTTATCTACAGCCACGCTGAAAAGCACGGGGAGCAGAGACCAGCCAGACCCACAGACGCAAAGACCAGCCGCCGCCGCTACCCCGTTGTTGCTGGTGGTGGTGATACTAGTAATAGTAGACATGGACACATCTTCACTGTATGTTGCGCCACACCCAGTCTCGTGGGAGGCAGAGCCTCCGGGTGGAAAGTGAGTGAAGGGCGCAGTGGCAGGAGAGACTGGCCATCCCTGAAGTCAGCTCTTGAGGAAGGAGGCAAAGATGAGGCCAGGGCTTGCTTCCCTGCCTCCTTCCTCTGAGAGCTATGGCTGGCAGGAGAACAAGGCTTCTTTGCCAGCCTCCCTGCTGGCAAAACATTATTTTTGGCAACTGGAAGGTATGTGTGTGAGAGAGAAATGGGGGAGAGAGTGAGAAAGAAAGAGAAAGGATAAGAGAGAAAGGAAGGAAGGAAGAGAGAGAAAAAAGAGAGACAAAGATAGAAAGACAAAGAGAGAGAAGGAAAGAGAAAGAAAGTTGGAGAGACACAAGAAAGAAGGAAGGAAGGAGAAGAGAAAGGAAGGAAGGAAAAAAAGAAAGAAAGAGGGAGAGAGAGACGAGAAGGAAGAAAGGAAGGAAGTGGGGGAGACACAAGAAAGAAGGAAGGAAGAAGGAAGGGAAAGAGAAAGGAAGGAAGGAAAGAAAGAGGGAGAGAGAGACACAAGAAAGAAAGAAAGAAAGAAAGAAAGAAAATAAAGAAAGAAAGAAAGAAAAAGAAAGAGAACTTATTATCACAATTGAGCCCAAAATTTGGTTGCTAAGCAAGAGCGTTGTTAAATGAGTTTCACCACATTTTACAAGTTGGTCACTCCCACCCGATCACATGACTGCTAAGCCATACCCACAAAATAGGCCACACCTACAGAATAGATTCTAAAAAATTTAGAAACCCATCACTGGTCCAGATGCTAAGTGACTGGTGAGTGAAGAGAAACTGCTATCTTAAACTTTAGATTTAAGTCTACCAGAAAATGTAATCTCAAAATGGAAATATAACTTCTCAGCATAAAACTAAAGAAATCCATTGTCCACAATGCAATATTTTGCCCTGCAAATTTACTCACAGATACACCCCCCCCCCATATATGTTAGCCAGTCTTAATTCCAGCCCTCCATTCCCCAAAGAATGATAACCATCTATCATAGCTCACAGTTAGCACTGAGGAAAAAAATAAATCAGAACCAGAGAAAGGGTCGTTATCATACAGCAAGCCTGACATAACTTAACCTGTAGCTCCGATAAAATTTGACGTAGCACTCAGCAGAAGTCAATGACCACCTAGACCAGGGCTGTCAAATTCATGGCACACTGGCCAGATGCGTTATGTGCTGGCCACACCCACACTCAGTTTAGCAAAGGGGGGAGAGGAAATCCCGATAAGTCATGGGATGCTGCCGTGATGACGTAAGTTTTGACACCTCTGACCTAGACCATCCACTACAATTAGGGCATGTTACTCTTTATGAGAAGGTATTATGGCTGTCAAGGCTGTTAAAGAGTCCCTCCCTTGCGAAATTCTGCTTCTACTGTTTGCAGGTAAGGAGCTTAGACTTGTAAAGGGACAAACGGATTGTGGGCAAGTGCCCATTCTGCAGAGATTAAGCTCTGAATAAACAGGTAGATCTGTGACTGGAACAGCTCCAACGTTCCTCTTGAAATAAAGAGCTCTTCTGACAAAAGAGCCGGTTGCAGCCCTTCATCAATTGCCAATCTTTTGACGAGGAAGGCTTAATTTAAATCAAGAGAATAGAGTTGTCTCAGCTAGCAGAACCACTAATAAGTAAAGAACACTTTTTTACTCATAGGTAGATCTGCTGGCATGGAGAGCTTTTAACTGTCACTTAAAATAAGGTTTATCTGGCATATCTGCCAGTGGGATACAACTATGTTTTAAGCACAAGCATGGTCCTGTAAAGAAATCCCAGTTCAGACAATGATTAGAAAAACATCAATATTGAGAGTGGATTTATCTTTAAGAATCATTCACTCCTATACAAGCAAGCTAAAATGGCAGCAGAGCACCACAGATTTCTGATCCAACATGCTAAATGATGATGTGCTCAAGCTTTGTCTGATTTCTGGAATTAATATGAGTTAAATTGTAGTTAACACAGTTTTAACTACAATTGGAGACCAAGGTACCTGTCTGGTTTTTATACTTCTTAACTACTGTGTTTCCCCGAAAATACAACCTGTCCTGAAACTAAAGCCTTGCCACATTTTTCGCATGGGGAAAAATAGAAGCCCATCCCCAAAAATAAACCCCCTGGACAACCCCCTCGCCTCCGACCAGGCAGAGCACCGCTCACCGACATAGCGGCATTCTGAAGGCGCCAAGCCGCAGGAGCCAGGGGGGGAGAAAGGCGCTCACATTGCTTGCTGCCTTCAGAATGTCACTAGGTTGGGGAGTGGCGTTCTGGCCGGAGGGGGGAGTTGCCCAGCTCTCCCTGAAGCAGCTGCCGCCACTGCGCTCACAGCATAACATCTTCTCCAGTTCCAAACTCGGCTGCCGAGTGTTCCAGCAGCGGCCGCTCTAGGAGTGAGCTCTATGGTTGTGGCCTGGCTGCTGGAAGACTCTATAAGAGAGTCTTCCGGACAGAGAGTCTTCCAGCAGCCAGCCCACAACCTTAGAGCACACTCCTAGAGCAGCTGCTGCTGGACGACTCGGAAGCCAAGTTTGGGAGTTTGGAACTGGAGAAGACGTTATGCTCAGAGCGCGGCAGCGGCTGCTGCAGGGAGAGCTGGGCCCGGACATGTTGAGACTAGGAGGCATGCCTGCTGGGGGTGGAACATGCGCTCACGCAACCCCCTTCTTCAGCCCGGCAGAGCTCCATGCAATAGCAATAGCAGTAGACTTATATACCGCTTCATAGGGCTTTCAGCCCTCTCTAAGCGGTTTACAGAGAGTCAGCATATTGCCCCCAACAATCCGGGTCCTCATTTTACCCACCTCGGAAGGATGGAAGGCTGAGTCAACCCTGAGCCGGTGAGATTTGAACCGCTGAACTGCTGATCTAGCAGTAGCCTGCAGTGCTGCATTTAACCACTGCGCCACCTCGGCTCTTCCAATTTTTTTGCAAATATAAGAATTTATTCACGGCTGAGAACAAACTCTTCACTTCCGTGGCCTCTTCAGACCAACAGATCCAGAATGCGCTGGACCTCAGCGAGGCTGGACACTTGAGCCGGCAACGTGGAGAGGGCCTGCTTCAGGTTCGCCTCCACCTTTTCCTGGCGCCTCAGCAGCTGCTGGGCCTGGCACAGCCGCTCCTCCAGGCACCTCTCCTGCATGAGGTGGCTGGTCACGGCCTGGGTGTGCTCCGTGTCCTTCTGCAGCAGCTGTTCCTTCAGCTTCCTGACCTCCTGCCTCAGCCAAATCTTCTCCTGGACGTCCGGCCGATGGGCCCCGCTCATCTCATCCCACAGAGTGGTGGCTTCTGTCTTTGACTTATGGAGCTCCAGCTTCAGCTGGGCCACCTCCTCTTGCAGGGTCGCCACTTCCCTCTTCTGGTCACTCTGCCAGCATTGCTTCTCTTCTTGTTGGCGCAAAAGCTCCTGCAGCTCCTTCTCGCTCTGGATCTTCAGCTGGAGAACCTTGCTGAGCTTGCTCTGGGCTGAGTGGCAGGCATCCATCTCAGCCTGGTGCTGCGTCTGGGATGTTTCCCATGCACATCCCTAATGTGCCAAGCCGCGGGAGCTGGGGAGCAGGCAGACCACGCCATAGCTAGATGCGTTAGGAATACCTCCTAGGTCAGTGAATGGCGCTCTGCCTGGCTGGAGAAGGGGTTTGCCGGGCGGTTGCTCGTGAGCTTGGTCATCTCATGGTTGCTTCGCTCCTGAGGCTGTGCCCGGCTCTTCAGGAGCCAGTTCGCAAGGAAGCAGCTTCCCGGCAACCCCAAACAATAAGCACTCCCCTATAATAAGCCCAGGGCCATATTTTGTAAGTAAAAAGAAAATAAGACCCTGTCGTATTTTTGGGGAAACACGGTATTTGTGATCTTAGATAGAGGTTATTCTGTTGTTAAATCCTCTTTTAGCCTTTGAACACGGATGTTAAAACAGTTTAAAATGGGAGTGATTTCAGTCTCAATTTCTTTGCAGAACCCCTGTGTGGAATATGAAACAAAGATGCAAAAGGAGTGGAAGACGACTTATCCCTGCCATACCTCATTTTCTTTATTATGTTTCAACTCTATTGGATAACCGTGGTTTCATTTCTACCATCCATGGCTGCATGTGGCTAGATATTGACTCAAAAAAGAAACTAATCAATAAATTGACCATAGAATCACATGTTATCTGGCCAACCTAGAGGAAAATAGCCAATCACTGGTTAGCATGTTGCATAACCAGTCCAACCCCTTTAGTCCCAATGAAATGGTGAGAGGTCTTGGAACTGTGGGCTTGGCCACAATTAGACCAGCATGCTTGCCATGTGTCACAACTACCTGGGAGATGATATGTGCATAGGCCCCAGACTGAGGATCCCTTAGTGAGGTAGGGATTCCACCTGCATTTAAGAAGATTGTGGTCCATTCCTTCCTCAAGAAATTATTGCTAGACCTGACAATATTGGACAATTGTAATCCAATTTGCAACTTTCCTTTTTTAGAATAAGTTTTGGACAAGGTTGTCCATTGTTTTTATGACTGTTTTTCATTTGTTTCTTTGTTTTCATTTGCAGAATCACTGTAAATTGGACAGTCATACAAGAATGGATGAATCTAGATAAATAGATAGATGCATTAAAAATAACAAGGAGTATTAAGTCATTGACAAATGGCAAATGGCAAATGTGGACTGAAGTTACCGTTCTTGAACAAAATAATTGAAAAAAGGTCATTGTTAAATTGCTGTAATACCTTAAGAACTCGAATTCTATTTCCCCTGGATTAATTAGACAGAAAGATTTATAACATTATAAATCTTAATAATCTCACCAATGTAAGAACATCTATGTCATACTTAACAACTCATTTCTGAGTGAATACCATTATTAGATAATTATCAGTATCTAAAATCCCCCTCTTCCATTTTATTACCCCTTGACCTCTTTGATTCCCCTTCTGCTTCCGTCTGTGTATGCGTGCATGTGTGTATTGTTCCTGATAGTATATATACATGAAGTCTATAGTCCCCAGGAATTTATGCTATATTTCTTTGATCTTAACGTGTCACAACACTTTGTTTAATTCCTGTGAGGATTGTTAGATTGTGTCAGCATGAAAATCTGTGAGTGATTCTATAGCACGGGTGTCAAACTTGATTGCATCACGTGATGTATCACAACATTTTTTGCCTTTGTTTAGTGGGAGTGGGCATGGCCTGTGCATGATGCATCCGGCTTGCGGGCCGCCAGTTTGATACCCGTTCTATAGGATTGGAAGAGCATAACAGGTAAAGAACAAGCTTTGAAGTGTGGTACAAAACTAAGTCATAAGGTGGTTAAAATAATTTCCGGAGACCTTTATCACAAGACGTAACATTATGTGTCACATCCCATATACCTTTATACACTCCACAAACTTTTCCACATATAAGGTTTTCAGGGCTTGTGGGGATCAGAGCATGACCAATAACCATACTGTTCTGATTGCTTAGTAAACAAACAGAATGACCTTCACTATTAACAGGACTATTTCATTGAATATATATAGAAGTCTTATCATGCAGTCTTTATACTAATGTAGTATGGGCATCATTTTGGAAATTATTGTTCAGGAGTTTATAAGATTAGGACAAAATCCTAAATGTGCTTATTTTAAAGCATGACAAAGTTGGGATTCAGGCTTGTTAACTTGAAAGGTGACAGCCCGGGTTTGAGAACTGAGTGCCATGCATCGGAGTCAGTTCCGTTACTTGTCCCAGCTCCTGTCAACCCGACATTTCGAAAGCAGGCAAATACGGGTACATAAATAACTAGTGCTTTGACAGGAAAAATTACTGTGTTCCGTATTTTCATGCTGGTCACATGATGACAGAAGCATTTCTCAGTAGTATACTAAAGGCTACTTTGGCTCAGAATCAGAGATGAGCACCTCCCCCTTGAGTCAGTCATGACTGGATAGGGGAAATCTTTAAAGGGGTCAAATTAGTAGCTACTTTTTATGTTCTTCCTCTTGGCTATGTTAATATGCATTCTTATGTTGCTCAAATCAGTACAATAATATGCCAGCATAATTTGAATTGCTTAATGATCAGCTGATCACCTGCAACTTGGCCTATTTCTGCATTACCATTCTGTAAGATGGTATTTTTTTGGAGACATCTGTAAAAAAATGAAAACAGGAGAAAGCACGACCATGCAAAAATATTGCTCTTATTTAGAACAGAACCAATAACATATCTCTTCAGGTTTAAATTGATCCGCAGGAACATACATTTTTTTTTTGGTAACAGATAGCTCTACTGATATTTTGAAAGACCACAGAATACATGTTTAATATCGCTTCATCCAAAAGGGCTGATATTTAACTATATATAAAGTATCCACATAATGCCAGAGTGGTACTTTACAAAATGTAGATCAGGCATTTCATAGACAGGTTCCTGGATGTTTACAACCATAAAAGAACTTGAAGCACTTCACATGAACCATAATAAACATACAATGAAAGCTCCAATCAATTTCACCATCATTTCCATTATCACAGCATTATAGAATCATCAGTCAAATAGCACCCACCACAATAAGGCAGTATTAGATTTCAGAGGACTTGTCTTGATTGCCTTTCAAAAGGAAGTCAAGGTTGCCATCAATCTAACCTCCAAGGGAAGACTATGCCGAAGGTGTAACTGATTTTGTCATCATCAAGATTGTGAAGGAGACATTATAAGGCATTCCTATGCCAAGACTTGCATAAGGAGAAGACAGAAAACAGAAGTTTAATACTGGAAGAGCTAAGAAAAAAATTAGGCTGCTTTCACAAAGCACTGGGGATGAAAAAAGGCTGGGTCACAAGGTTATATCTTCTAACAACCAATAATAGTATGTCTTTAAGCCATGGCCAGAGGATTCTGAGAAAGCAGTCTTAGAGTACAGAGAATGACCACTGTGGGTAAGCTACTTTTCCCTCTAACCTTTCTCTCTCAGAACATTTGGATCTTGGAAACCAAAATATTATCCTATTTCAATTCATTCAAGAATTTAAAGGCCAACTGGCTAATGAAAGATATTTCAAGACAGTTTTTGTAGGCTTATGACTATGAGAAACCTCAGCATTCTTAAATTCAACACAGTGTTCTACAGAGCTTAAGGAGGTGTCAGTTCTGGACTTTCTGTGACTGCACAAAAACTTGAGACTATTTCCATGCTTGAGCTCCCTCTCCTACATGGCTGGTTTTTTCCCCCAACATCGTATCCATAATTTTTAACCAACTTTTCTCAAACTTTAGAGTTAATAGCTATTTTGGGAAAAGCAATAGTAGAGATAATGTGTTTTCTGAAATCATGTGCATTATTCCCAGGATAAAGGGATCACAATCTGAGACATTGAATCTCAATCACATTGCACATGACCACAAAAACCTCAGTCAGGTTGCTGTGGTTTGTGTAAGGTTCTATTGGAGAATCAAAATGATTCTGCCATATAAAAATGGAAGAAATGGAGAAAAGTCTGAACAAAGGAGTTGAGTATGTGAGGGTGGTATCATAACCCTTCCATCACCTACAAGACACATAGAAGTACTGTATCACATATTGTTAAGTTCTTTTAGCAGTAGCCCAATCTAGTAAAAATAAGATGAATACAATGTTGTGTTTAGTACTATTTATCTTAATATCCAATAAATTTAAATTAGTAAGTTTAAGTATTAATTCTTATGCATCACCAAGAGTTGTTTTTGATGAGATGGGTGGCTATAGAAATTTGATTGATCAATAAATAAATA